>NW_028175296.1:0-131069 GCF_965226575.1 Pagrus pagrus | reverse complement strand
AAGCCACTTTTCAGCCTTAGGCGACTGTACAAGTGCTAAAACAGCCTCCTCTCGCTCTGAAACGCTCATTTTCACATAAGCCACTTTTCAGCCTTAGGCGACTGTACAGTGCTAAAACAGCCTCCAATCGCTCTGAAACGCTCATTTTTGACATAAGCCACTTTTCACCTTTAATGAATGAAATTCCAGGTAAAACTCCTTTGCCATGAAGAAGATCCAAATTCATGCAGTTCAGGCTAGTAAACCTGGTTGAAAGACCTTTTTTCAGTGAAATGCAGCTTAGTGCAAAAACAGGCTGCTCTCGCTCTGAAACGCTCATTTTTCACATAAGCCACTTTTCAGCCTTAGGCGACTGTACAGTGCTAAAACAGCCTCCTATCGCTCTGAAACGCTCATTTTTCACATAAACCCACTTTTCAGCCTTAATGAATTAAATTCCAGGTAAAAACTCCTTTGCCATGAAGAAGATCCAAATTCAACAAGTTCAGGCTAGTAAACCTGTTTTGAAAGACCTTTTTTCAGTGAAATGCAGCTTAGTGCAAAAACAGGCTGCTCTCGCTCTGAAACGCTCATTTTTCACATAAGCCACTTTTCAGCGCTAAAACAGCCTCCAATCGCTCTGAAACGCTCATTTTTGACATAAGCCACTTTTCAGCCTTAGGCGACTGTACAGTGCTAAAACAGCCTCCAATCGCTCTGAAACGCTCATTTTTGACATAAGCCACTTTTCACCTTTAATGAATGAAATTCCAGGTAAAAACTCCTTTGCCATGAAGAAGATCCAAATTCATCCAGTTCAGGCTAGTAAACCTGGTTGAAAGACCTTTTTTCAGTGAAATGCAGCTTAGTGCAAAAACAGGCTGCTCTCGCTCTGAAACGCTCATTTTTCACATAAGCCACTTTTCAGCCTTAGGCGACTGTACAGTGCTAAAACAGCCTCCTATCGCTCTGAAACGCTCATTTTTCACATAACCCACTTTTCAGCCTTAATGAATTAAATTCCAGGTAAAAACTCCTTTGCCATGAAGAAGATCCAAATTCAACAAGTTCAGGCTAGTAAACCTGTTTGAAAGACCTTTTTTCAGTGAAATGCAGCTTAGTGCAAAAACAGGCTGCTCTCGCTCTGAAACGCTCATTTTTCACATAAGCCACTTTTCAGCGCTAAAACAGCCTCCAATCGCTCTGAAACGCTCATTTTTGACATAAGCCACTTTTCACCTTTAATGAATGAAATTCCAGGTAAAAACTCCTTTGCCATGAAGAAGATCCAAATTCATGCAGTTCAGGCTAGTAAACCTGGTTGAAAGACCTTTTTTCAGTGAAATGCAGCTTAGTGCAAAAACAGGCTGCTCTCGCTCTGAAACGCTCATTTTTCACATAAGCCACTTTTCAGCCTTAGGCGACTGTACAGTGCTAAAACAGCCTCCAATCGCTCTGAAACGCTCATTTTTGACATAAGCCACTTTTCACCTTTAATGAATGAAATTCCAGGTAAAAACTCCTTTGCCATGAAGAAGATCCAAATTCATCCAGTTCAGGCTAGTAAACCTGGTTGAAAGACCTTTTTTCAGTGAAATGCAGCTTAGTGCAAAAACAGGCTGCTCTCGCTCTGAAACGCTCATTTTTCACATAAGCCACTTTTCAGCCTTAGGCGACTGTGCAGTGCTAAAACAGCCTCCTATCGCTCTGAAACGCTCATTTTTCACATAACCCACTTTTCAGCCTTAATGAATTAAATTCCAGGTAAAAACTCCTTTGCCATGAAGAAGATCCAAATTCAACAAGTTCAGGCTAGTAAACCTGTTTGAAAGACCTTTTTTCAGTGAAATGCAGCTTAGTGCAAAAACAGGCTGCTCTCGCTCTGAAACGCTCATTTTTCACATAAGCCACTTTTCAGCGCTAAAACAGCCTCCAATCGCTCTGAAACGCTCATTTTTGACATAAGCCACTTTTCACCTTTAATGAATGAAATTCCAGGTAAAAACTCCTTTGCCATGAAGAAGATCCAAATTCATGCAGTTCAGGCTAGTAAACCTGGTTGAAAGACCTTTTTTCAGTGAAATGCAGCTTAGTGCAAAAACAGGCTGCTCTCGCTCTGAAACGCTCATTTTTCACATAAGCCACTTTTCAGCGCTAAAACAGCCTCCAATCGCTCTGAAACGCTCATTTTTGACATAAGCCACTTTTCAGCCTTAGGCGACTGTACAGTGCTAAAACAGCCTCCAATCGCTCTGAAACGCTCATTTTTGACATAAGCCACTTTTCACCTTTAATGAATGAAATTCCAGGTAAAAACTCCTTTGCCATGAAGAAGATCCAAATTCATCCAGTTCAGGCTAGTAAACCTGGTTGAAAGACCTTTTTTCAGTGAAATGCAGCTTAGTGCAAAAACAGGCTGCTCTCGCTCTGAAACGCTCATTTTTCACATAAGCCACTTTTCAGCCTTAGGCGACTGTACAGTGCTAAAACAGCCTCCTATCGCTCTGAAACGCTCATTTTTCACATAACCCACTTTTCAGCCTTAATGAATTAAATTCCAGGTAAAAACTCCTTTGCCATGAAGAAGATCCAAATTCAACAAGTTCAGGCTAGTAAACCTGTTTGAAAGACCTTTTTTCAGTGAAATGCAGCTTAGTGCAAAAACAGGCTGCTCTCGCTCTGAAACGCTCATTTTTCACATAAGCCACTTTTCAGCGCTAAAACAGCCTCCAATCGCTCTGAAACGCTCATTTTTGACATAAGCCACTTTTCACCTTTAATGAATGAAATTCCAGGTAAAAACTCCTTTGCCATGAAGAAGATCCAAATTCAACCAGTTCAGGCTAGTAAACCTGTTTGAAAGACCTTTTTTCAGTGAAATGCAGCTTAGTGCAAAAACAGGCTGCTCTCGCTCTGAAACGCTCATTTTTCACATAAGCCACTTTTCAGCCTTAGGCGACTGTACAGTGCTAAAACAGCCTCCTATCGCTCTGAAACGCTCATTTTTCACATAACCCACTTTTCAGCCTTAATGAATTAAATTCCAGGTAAAAACTCCTTTGCCATGAAGAAGATCCAAATTCAACAAGTTCAGGCTAGTAAACCTGTTTGAAAGACCTTTTTTCAGTGAAATGCAGCTTAGTGCAAAAACAGGCTGCTCTCGCTCTGAAACGCTCATTTTTCACATAAGCCACTTTTCAGCGCTAAAACAGCCTCCAATCGCTCTGAAACGCTCATTTTTGACATAAGCCACTTTTCACCTTTAATGAATGAAATTCCAGGTAAAAACTCCTTTGCCATGAAGAAGATCCAAATTCATGCAGTTCAGGCTAGTAAACCTGGTTGAAAGACCTTTTTTCAGTGAAATGCAGCTTAGTGCAAAAACAGGCTGCTCTCGCTCTGAAACGCTCATTTTTCACATAAGCCACTTTTCAGCGCTAAAACAGCCTCCAATCGCTCTGAAACGCTCATTTTTGACGTAAGCCACTTTTCACCTTTAATGAATGAAATTCCAGGTAAAAACTCCTTTGCCATGAAGAAGATCCAAATTCAACCAGTTCAGGCTAGTAAACCTGTTTGAAAGACCTTTTTTCAGTGAAATGCAGCTTAGTGCAAAAACAGGCTGCTCTCGCTCTGAAACGCTCATTTTTCACATAAGCCACTTTTCAGCGCTAAAACAGCCTCCAATCGCTCTGAAACGCTCATTTTTGACATAAGCCACTTTTCACCTTTAATGAATGAAATTCCAGGTAAAAACTCCTTTGCCATGAAGAAGATCCAAATTCATGCAGTTCAGGCTAGTAAACCTGGTTGAAAGACCTTTTTTCAGTGAAATGCAGCTTAGTGCAAAAACAGCCTCCTCTCGCTCTGAAACGCTCATTTTTCACATAAGCCACTTTTCAGCGCTAAAACAGCCTCCAATCGCTCTGAAACGCTCATTTTTGACATAAGCCACTTTTCAGCCTTAGGCGACTGTACAGTGCTAAAACAGCCTCCAATCGCTCTGAAACGCTCATTTTTGACATAAGCCACTTTTCACCTTTAATGAATGAAATTCCAGGTAAAAACTCCTTTGCCATGAAGAAGATCCAAATTCATGCAGTTCAGGCTAGTAAACCTGGTTGAAAGACCTTTTTTCAGTGAAATGCAGCTTAGTGCAAAAACAGGCTGCTCTCGCTCTGAAACGCTCATTTTTCACATAAGCCACTTTTCAGCGCTAAAACAGCCTCCAATCGCTCTGAAACGCTCATTTTTGACATAAGCCACTTTTCAGCCTTAGGCGACTGTACAGTGCTAAAACAGCCTCCAATCGCTCTGAAACGCTCATTTTTGACATAAGCCACTTTTCACCTTTAATGAATGAAATTCCAGGTAAAAACTCCTTTGCCATGAAGAAGATCCAAATTCAACCAGTTCAGGCTAGTAAACCTGTTTGAAAGACCTTTTTTCAGTGAAATGCAGCTTAGTGCAAAAACAGGCTGCTCTCGCTCTGAAACGCTCATTTTTCACATAAGCCACTTTTCAGCGCTAAAACAGCCTCCAATCGCTCTGAAACGCTCATTTTTGACATAAGCCACTTTTCACCTTTAATGAATGAAATTCCAGGTAAAAACTCCTTTGCCATGAAGAAGATCCAAATTCATGCAGTTCAGGCTAGTAAACCTGGTTGAAAGACCTTTTTTCAGTGAAATGCAGCTTAGTGCAAAAACAGCCTCCTCTCGCTCTGAAACGCTCATTTTTCACATAAGCCACTTTTCAGCGCTAAAACAGCCTCCAATCGCTCTGAAACGCTCATTTTTGACATAAGCCACTTTTCAGCCTTAGGCGACTGTACAGTGCTAAAACAGCCTCCAATCGCTCTGAAACGCTCATTTTTGACATAAGCCACTTTTCACCTTTAATGAATGAAATTCCAGGTAAAAACTCCTTTGCCATGAAGAAGATCCAAATTCATGCAGTTCAGGCTAGTAAACCTGGTTGAAAGACCTTTTTTCAGTGAAATGCAGCTTAGTGCAAAAACAGGCTGCTCTCGCTCTGAAACGCTCATTTTTCACATAAGCCACTTTTCAGCGCTAAAACAGCCTCCAATCGCTCTGAAACGCTCATTTTTGACATAAGCCACTTTTCAGCCTTAGGCGACTGTACAGTGCTAAAACAGCCTCCAATCGCTCTGAAACGCTCATTTTTGACATAAGCCACTTTTCACCTTTAATGAATGAAATTCCAGGTAAAAACTCCTTTGCCATGAAGAAGATCCAAATTCATCCAGTTCAGGCTAGTAAACCTGGTTGAAAGACCTTTTTTCAGTGAAATGCAGCTTAGTGCAAAAACAGGCTGCTCTCGCTCTGAAACGCTCATTTTTCACATAAGCCACTTTTCAGCCTTAGGCGACTGTACAGTGCTAAAACAGCCTCCTATCGCTCTGAAACGCTCATTTTTCACATAACCCACTTTTCAGCCTTAATGAATTAAATTCCAGGTAAAAACTCCTTTGCCATGAAGAAGATCCAAATTCAACAAGTTCAGGCTAGTAAACCTGTTTGAAAGACCTTTTTTCAGTGAAATGCAGCTTAGTGCAAAAACAGGCTGCTCTCGCTCTGAAACGCTCATTTTTCACATAAGCCACTTTTCAGCGCTAAAACAGCCTCCAATCGCTCTGAAACGCTCATTTTTGACATAAGCCACTTTTCACCTTTAATGAATGAAATTCCAGGTAAAAACTCCTTTGCCATGAAGAAGATCCAAATTCAACCAGTTCAGGCTAGTAAACCTGTTTGAAAGACCTTTTTTCAGTGAAATGCAGCTTAGTGCAAAAACAGGCTGCTCTCGCTCTGAAACGCTCATTTTTCACATAAGCCACTTTTCAGCCTTAGGCGACTGTACAGTGCTAAAACAGCCTCCTATCGCTCTGAAACGCTCATTTTTCACATAACCCACTTTTCAGCCTTAATGAATTAAATTCCAGGTAAAAACTCCTTTGCCATGAAGAAGATCCAAATTCAACAAGTTCAGGCTAGTAAACCTGTTTGAAAGACCTTTTTTCAGTGAAATGCAGCTTAGTGCAAAAACAGGCTGCTCTCGCTCTGAAACGCTCATTTTTCACATAAGCCACTTTTCAGCGCTAAAACAGCCTCCAATCGCTCTGAAACGCTCATTTTTGACATAAGCCACTTTTCACCTTTAATGAATGAAATTCCAGGTAAAAACTCCTTTGCCATGAAGAAGATCCAAATTCATGCAGTTCAGGCTAGTAAACCTGGTTGAAAGACCTTTTTTCAGTGAAATGCAGCTTAGTGCAAAAACAGGCTGCTCTCGCTCTGAAACGCTCATTTTTCACATAAGCCACTTTTCAGCGCTAAAACAGCCTCCAATCGCTCTGAAACGCTCATTTTTGACATAAGCCACTTTTCAGCCTTAGGCGACTGTACAGTGCTAAAACAGCCTCCAATCGCTCTGAAACGCTCATTTTTGACATAAGCCACTTTTCACCTTTAATGAATGAAATTCCAGGTAAAAACTCCTTTGCCATGAAGAAGATCCAAATTCATCCAGTTCAGGCTAGTAAACCTGGTTGAAAGACCTTTTTTCAGTGAAATGCAGCTTAGTGCAAAAACAGGCTGCTCTCGCTCTGAAACGCTCATTTTTCACATAAGCCACTTTTCAGCCTTAGGCGACTGTACAGTGCTAAAACAGCCTCCTATCGCTCTGAAACGCTCATTTTTCACATAACCCACTTTTCAGCCTTAATGAATTAAATTCCAGGTAAAAACTCCTTTGCCATGAAGAAGATCCAAATTCAACAAGTTCAGGCTAGTAAACCTGTTTGAAAGACCTTTTTTCAGTGAAATGCAGCTTAGTGCAAAAACAGGCTGCTCTCGCTCTGAAACGCTCATTTTTCACATAAGCCACTTTTCAGCGCTAAAACAGCCTCCAATCGCTCTGAAACGCTCATTTTTGACATAAGCCACTTTTCACCTTTAATGAATGAAATTCCAGGTAAAAACTCCTTTGCCATGAAGAAGATCCAAATTCATGCAGTTCAGGCTAGTAAACCTGGTTGAAAGACCTTTTTTCAGTGAAATGCAGCTTAGTGCAAAAACAGGCTGCTCTCGCTCTGAAACGCTCATTTTTCACATAAGCCACTTTTCAGCGCTAAAACAGCCTCCAATCGCTCTGAAACGCTCATTTTTGACATAAGCCACTTTTCAGCCTTAGGCGACTGTACAGTGCTAAAACAGCCTCCAATCGCTCTGAAACGCTCATTTTTGACATAAGCCACTTTTCACCTTTAATGAATGAAATTCCAGGTAAAAACTCCTTTGCCATGAAGAAGATCCAAATTCATCCAGTTCAGGCTAGTAAACCTGGTTGAAAGACCTTTTTTCAGTGAAATGCAGCTTAGTGCAAAAACAGGCTGCTCTCGCTCTGAAACGCTCATTTTTCACATAAGCCACTTTTCAGCCTTAGGCGACTGTACAGTGCTAAAACAGCCTCCTATCGCTCTGAAACGCTCATTTTTCACATAACCCACTTTTCAGCCTTAATGAATTAAATTCCAGGTAAAAACTCCTTTGCCATGAAGAAGATCCAAATTCAACAAGTTCAGGCTAGTAAACCTGTTTGAAAGACCTTTTTTCAGTGAAATGCAGCTTAGTGCAAAAACAGGCTGCTCTCGCTCTGAAACGCTCATTTTTCACATAAGCCACTTTTCAGCGCTAAAACAGCCTCCAATCGCTCTGAAACGCTCATTTTTGACATAAGCCACTTTTCACCTTTAATGAATGAAATTCCAGGTAAAAACTCCTTTGCCATGAAGAAGATCCAAATTCAACCAGTTCAGGCTAGTAAACCTGTTTGAAAGACCTTTTTTCAGTGAAATGCAGCTTAGTGCAAAAACAGGCTGCTCTCGCTCTGAAACGCTCATTTTTCACATAAGCCACTTTTCAGCCTTAGGCGACTGTACAGTGCTAAAACAGCCTCCTATCGCTCTGAAACGCTCATTTTTCACATAACCCACTTTTCAGCCTTAATGAATTAAATTCCAGGTAAAAACTCCTTTGCCATGAAGAAGATCCAAATTCAACAAGTTCAGGCTAGTAAACCTGTTTGAAAGACCTTTTTTCAGTGAAATGCAGCTTAGTGCAAAAACAGGCTGCTCTCGCTCTGAAACGCTCATTTTTCACATAAGCCACTTTTCAGCGCTAAAACAGCCTCCAATCGCTCTGAAACGCTCATTTTTGACATAAGCCACTTTTCACCTTTAATGAATGAAATTCCAGGTAAAAACTCCTTTGCCATGAAGAAGATCCAAATTCATGCAGTTCAGGCTAGTAAACCTGGTTGAAAGACCTTTTTTCAGTGAAATGCAGCTTAGTGCAAAAACAGGCTGCTCTCGCTCTGAAACGCTCATTTTTCACATAAGCCACTTTTCAGCGCTAAAACAGCCTCCAATCGCTCTGAAACGCTCATTTTTGACATAAGCCACTTTTCAGCCTTAGGCGACTGTACAGTGCTAAAACAGCCTCCAATCGCTCTGAAACGCTCATTTTTGACATAAGCCACTTTTCACCTTTAATGAATGAAATTCCAGGTAAAAACTCCTTTGCCATGAAGAAGATCCAAATTCAACCAGTTCAGGCTAGTAAACCTGTTTGAAAGACCTTTTTTCAGTGAAATGCAGCTTAGTGCAAAAACAGGCTGCTCTCGCTCTGAAACGCTCATTTTTCACATAAGCCACTTTTCAGCGCTAAAACAGCCTCCAATCGCTCTGAAACGCTCATTTTTGACATAAGCCACTTTTCACCTTTAATGAATGAAATTCCAGGTAAAAACTCCTTTGCCATGAAGAAGATCCAAATTCATGCAGTTCAGGCTAGTAAACCTGGTTGAAAGACCTTTTTTCAGTGAAATGCAGCTTAGTGCAAAAACAGCCTCCTCTCGCTCTGAAACGCTCATTTTTCACATAAGCCACTTTTCAGCCTTAGGCGACTGTACAGTGCTAAAACAGCCTCCTCTCGCTCTGAAACGCTCATTTTTCACATAAGCCACTTTTCAGCCTTAGGCGACTGTACAGTGCTAAAACAGCCTCCTATCGCTCTGAAACGCTCATTTTTGACATAACCCACTTTTCAGCCTTAATGAATTAAATTCCAGGTAAAAACTCCTTTGCCATGAAGAAGATCCAAATTCAACAAGTTCAGGCTAGTAAACCTGTTTGAAAGACCTTTTTTCAGTGAAATGCAGCTTAGTGCAAAAACAGGCTGCTCTCGCTCTGAAACGCTCATTTTTCACATAAGCCACTTTTCAGCGCTAAAACAGCCTCCAATCGCTCTGAAACGCTCATTTTTGACATAAGCCACTTTTCACCTTTAATGAATGAAATTCCAGGTAAAAACTCCTTTGCCATGAAGAAGATCCAAATTCATGCAGTTCAGGCTAGTAAACCTGGTTGAAAGACCTTTTTTCAGTGAAATGCAGCTTAGTGCAAAAACAGGCTGCTCTCGCTCTGAAACGCTCATTTTTCACATAAGCCACTTTTCAGCGCTAAAACAGCCTCCAATCGCTCTGAAACGCTCATTTTTGACATAAGCCACTTTTCAGCCTTAGGCGACTGTACAGTGCTAAAACAGCCTCCAATCGCTCTGAAACGCTCATTTTTGACATAAGCCACTTTTCACCTTTAATGAATGAAATTCCAGGTAAAAACTCCTTTGCCATGAAGAAGATCCAAATTCATCCAGTTCAGGCTAGTAAACCTGGTTGAAAGACCTTTTTTCAGTGAAATGCAGCTTAGTGCAAAAACAGGCTGCTCTCGCTCTGAAACGCTCATTTTTCACATAAGCCACTTTTCAGCCTTAGGCGACTGTACAGTGCTAAAACAGCCTCCTATCGCTCTGAAACGCTCATTTTTCACATAACCCACTTTTCAGCCTTAATGAATTAAATTCCAGGTAAAAACTCCTTTGCCATGAAGAAGATCCAAATTCAACAAGTTCAGGCTAGTAAACCTGTTTGAAAGACCTTTTTTCAGTGAAATGCAGCTTAGTGCAAAAACAGGCTGCTCTCGCTCTGAAACGCTCATTTTTCACATAAGCCACTTTTCAGCGCTAAAACAGCCTCCAATCGCTCTGAAACGCTCATTTTTGACATAAGCCACTTTTCACCTTTAATGAATGAAATTCCAGGTAAAAACTCCTTTGCCATGAAGAAGATCCAAATTCAACCAGTTCAGGCTAGTAAACCTGTTTGAAAGACCTTTTTTCAGTGAAATGCAGCTTAGTGCAAAAACAGGCTGCTCTCGCTCTGAAACGCTCATTTTTCACATAAGCCACTTTTCAGCCTTAGGCGACTGTACAGTGCTAAAACAGCCTCCTATCGCTCTGAAACGCTCATTTTTCACATAACCCACTTTTCAGCCTTAATGAATTAAATTCCAGGTAAAAACTCCTTTGCCATGAAGAAGATCCAAATTCAACAAGTTCAGGCTAGTAAACCTGTTTGAAAGACCTTTTTTCAGTGAAATGCAGCTTAGTGCAAAAACAGGCTGCTCTCGCTCTGAAACGCTCATTTTTCACATAAGCCACTTTTCAGCGCTAAAACAGCCTCCAATCGCTCTGAAACGCTCATTTTTGACATAAGCCACTTTTCACCTTTAATGAATGAAATTCCAGGTAAAAACTCCTTTGCCATGAAGAAGATCCAAATTCATGCAGTTCAGGCTAGTAAACCTGGTTGAAAGACCTTTTTTCAGTGAAATGCAGCTTAGTGCAAAAACAGGCTGCTCTCGCTCTGAAACGCTCATTTTTCACATAAGCCACTTTTCAGCGCTAAAACAGCCTCCAATCGCTCTGAAACGCTCATTTTTGACGTAAGCCACTTTTCACCTTTAATGAATGAAATTCCAGGTAAAAACTCCTTTGCCATGAAGAAGATCCAAATTCAACCAGTTCAGGCTAGTAAACCTGTTTGAAAGACCTTTTTTCAGTGAAATGCAGCTTAGTGCAAAAACAGGCTGCTCTCGCTCTGAAACGCTCATTTTTCACATAAGCCACTTTTCAGCGCTAAAACAGCCTCCAATCGCTCTGAAACGCTCATTTTTGACATAAGCCACTTTTCACCTTTAATGAATGAAATTCCAGGTAAAAACTCCTTTGCCATGAAGAAGATCCAAATTCATGCAGTTCAGGCTAGTAAACCTGGTTGAAAGACCTTTTTTCAGTGAAATGCAGCTTAGTGCAAAAACAGCCTCCTCTCGCTCTGAAACGCTCATTTTTCACATAAGCCACTTTTCAGCCTTAGGCGACTGTACAGTGCTAAAACAGCCTCCTCTCGCTCTGAAACGCTCATTTTTCACATAAGCCACTTTTCAGCCTTAGGCGACTGTACAGTGCTAAAACAGCCTCCTATCGCTCTGAAACGCTCATTTTTGACATAACCCACTTTTCAGCCTTAATGAATTAAATTCCAGGTAAAAACTCCTTTGCCATGAAGAAGATCCAAATTCAACAAGTTCAGGCTAGTAAACCTGTTTGAAAGACCTTTTTTCAGTGAAATGCAGCTTAGTGCAAAAACAGGCTGCTCTCGCTCTGAAACGCTCATTTTTCACATAAGCCACTTTTCAGCCTTAGGCGACTGTACAGTGCTAAAACAGCCTCCAATCGCTCTGAAACGCTCATTTTTGACATAAGCCACTTTTCACCTTTAATGAATGAAATTCCAGGTAAAAACTCCTTTGCCATGAAGAAGATCCAAATTCATCCAGTTCAGGCTAGTAAACCTGGTTGAAAGACCTTTTTTCAGTGAAATGCAGCTTAGTGCAAAAACAGGCTGCTCTCGCTCTGAAACGCTCATTTTTCACATAAGCCACTTTTCAGCCTTAGGCGACTGTACAGTGCTAAAACAGCCTCCTATCGCTCTGAAACGCTCATTTTTCACATAACCCACTTTTCAGCCTTAATGAATTAAATTCCAGGTAAAAACTCCTTTGCCATGAAGAAGATCCAAATTCAACAAGTTCAGGCTAGTAAACCTGTTTGAAAGACCTTTTTTCAGTGAAATGCAGCTTAGTGCAAAAACAGGCTGCTCTCGCTCTGAAACGCTCATTTTTCACATAAGCCACTTTTCAGCGCTAAAACAGCCTCCAATCGCTCTGAAACGCTCATTTTTGACATAAGCCACTTTTCACCTTTAATGAATGAAATTCCAGGTAAAAACTCCTTTGCCATGAAGAAGATCCAAATTCAACCAGTTCAGGCTAGTAAACCTGTTTGAAAGACCTTTTTTCAGTGAAATGCAGCTTAGTGCAAAAACAGGCTGCTCTCGCTCTGAAACGCTCATTTTTCACATAAGCCACTTTTCAGCCTTAGGCGACTGTACAGTGCTAAAACAGCCTCCTATCGCTCTGAAACGCTCATTTTTCACATAACCCACTTTTCAGCCTTAATGAATTAAATTCCAGGTAAAAACTCCTTTGCCATGAAGAAGATCCAAATTCAACAAGTTCAGGCTAGTAAACCTGTTTGAAAGACCTTTTTTCAGTGAAATGCAGCTTAGTGCAAAAACAGGCTGCTCTCGCTCTGAAACGCTCATTTTTCACATAAGCCACTTTTCAGCGCTAAAACAGCCTCCAATCGCTCTGAAACGCTCATTTTTGACATAAGCCACTTTTCACCTTTAATGAATGAAATTCCAGGTAAAAACTCCTTTGCCATGAAGAAGATCCAAATTCATGCAGTTCAGGCTAGTAAACCTGGTTGAAAGACCTTTTTTCAGTGAAATGCAGCTTAGTGCAAAAACAGGCTGCTCTCGCTCTGAAACGCTCATTTTTCACATAAGCCACTTTTCAGCGCTAAAACAGCCTCCAATCGCTCTGAAACGCTCATTTTTGACGTAAGCCACTTTTCACCTTTAATGAATGAAATTCCAGGTAAAAACTCCTTTGCCATGAAGAAGATCCAAATTCAACCAGTTCAGGCTAGTAAACCTGTTTGAAAGACCTTTTTTCAGTGAAATGCAGCTTAGTGCAAAAACAGGCTGCTCTCGCTCTGAAACGCTCATTTTTCACATAAGCCACTTTTCAGCGCTAAAACAGCCTCCAATCGCTCTGAAACGCTCATTTTTGACATAAGCCACTTTTCACCTTTAATGAATGAAATTCCAGGTAAAAACTCCTTTGCCATGAAGAAGATCCAAATTCATGCAGTTCAGGCTAGTAAACCTGGTTGAAAGACCTTTTTTCAGTGAAATGCAGCTTAGTGCAAAAACAGGCTGCTCTCGCTCTGAAACGCTCATTTTTCACATAAGCCACTTTTCAGCGCTAAAACAGCCTCCAATCGCTCTGAAACGCTCATTTTTGACATAAGCCACTTTTCACCTTTAATGAATGAAATTCCAGGTAAAAACTCCTTTGCCATGAAGAAGATCCAAATTCATGCAGTTCAGGCTAGTAAACCTGGTTGAAAGACCTTTTTTCAGTGAAATGCAGCTTAGTGCAAAAACAGGCTGCTCTCGCTCTGAAACGCTCATTTTTCACATAAGCCACTTTTCAGCGCTAAAACAGCCTCCAATCGCTCTGAAACGCTCATTTTTGACATAAGCCACTTTTCAGCCTTAGGCGACTGTACAGTGCTAAAACAGCCTCCAATCGCTCTGAAACGCTCATTTTTGACATAAGCCACTTTTCACCTTTAATGAATGAAATTCCAGGTAAAAACTCCTTTGCCATGAAGAAGATCCAAATTCATCCAGTTCAGGCTAGTAAACCTGGTTGAAAGACCTTTTTTCAGTGAAATGCAGCTTAGTGCAAAAACAGGCTGCTCTCGCTCTGAAACGCTCATTTTTCACATAAGCCACTTTTCAGCCTTAGGCGACTGTACAGTGCTAAAACAGCCTCCTATCGCTCTGAAACGCTCATTTTTCACATAACCCACTTTTCAGCCTTAATGAATTAAATTCCAGGTAAAAACTCCTTTGCCATGAAGAAGATCCAAATTCAACAAGTTCAGGCTAGTAAACCTGTTTGAAAGACCTTTTTTCAGTGAAATGCAGCTTAGTGCAAAAACAGGCTGCTCTCGCTCTGAAACGCTCATTTTTCACATAAGCCACTTTTCAGCGCTAAAACAGCCTCCAATCGCTCTGAAACGCTCATTTTTGACATAAGCCACTTTTCAGCCTTAGGCGACTGTACAGTGCTAAAACAGCCTCCAATCGCTCTGAAACGCTCATTTTTGACATAAGCCACTTTTCACCTTTAATGAATGAAATTCCAGGTAAAAACTCCTTTGCCATGAAGAAGATCCAAATTCAACCAGTTCAGGCTAGTAAACCTGTTTGAAAGACCTTTTTTCAGTGAAATGCAGCTTAGTGCAAAAACAGGCTGCTCTCGCTCTGAAACGCTCATTTTTCACATAAGCCACTTTTCAGCCTTAGGCGACTGTACAGTGCTAAAACAGCCTCCTCTCGCTCTGAAACGCTTATTTTTCACATAAGCCACTTTTCAGCCTTAGGCGACTGTACAGTGCTAAAACAGCCTCCTATCGCTCTGAAACGCTCATTTTTCACATAACCCACTTTTCAGCCTTAATGAATTAAATTCCAGGTAAAAACTCCTTTGCCATGAAGAAGATCCAAATTCAACCAGTTCAGGCTAGTAAACCTGTTTGAAAGACCTTTTTTCAGTGAAATGCAGCTTAGTGCAAAAACAGGCTGCTCTCGCTCTGAAACGCTCATTTTTCACATAAGCCACTTTTCAGCGCTAAAACAGCCTCCAATCGCTCTGAAACGCTCATTTTTGACATAAGCCACTTTTCAGCCTTAGGCGACTGTACAGTGCTAAAACAGCCTCCAATCGCTCTGAAACGCTCATTTTTGACATAAGCCACTTTTCACCTTTAATGAATGAAATTCCAGGTAAAAACTCCTTTGCCATGAAGAAGATCCAAATTCATGCAGTTCAGGCTAGTAAACCTGGTTGAAAGACCTTTTTTCAGTGAAATGCAGCTTAGTGCAAAAACAGGCTGCTCTCGCTCTGAAACGCTCATTTTTCACATAAGCCACTTTTCAGCGCTAAAACAGCCTCCAATCGCTCTGAAACGCTCATTTTTGACATAAGCCACTTTTCACCTTTAATGAATGAAATTCCAGGTAAAAACTCCTTTGCCATGAAGAAGATCCAAATTCATGCAGTTCAGGCTAGTAAACCTGGTTGAAAGACCTTTTTTCAGTGAAATGCAGCTTAGTGCAAAAACAGGCTGCTCTCGCTCTGAAACGCTCATTTTTCACATAAGCCACTTTTCAGCGCTAAAACAGCCTCCAATCGCTCTGAAACGCTCATTTTTGACATAAGCCACTTTTCAGCCTTAGGCGACTGTACAGTGCTAAAACAGCCTCCAATCGCTCTGAAACGCTCATTTTTGACATAAGCCACTTTTCACCTTTAATGAATGAAATTCCAGGTAAAAACTCCTTTGCCATGAAGAAGATCCAAATTCATCCAGTTCAGGCTAGTAAACCTGGTTGAAAGACCTTTTTTCAGTGAAATGCAGCTTAGTGCAAAAACAGGCTGCTCTCGCTCTGAAACGCTCATTTTTCACATAAGCCACTTTTCAGCCTTAGGCGACTGTACAGTGCTAAAACAGCCTCCTATCGCTCTGAAACGCTCATTTTTCACATAACCCACTTTTCAGCCTTAATGAATTAAATTCCAGGTAAAAACTCCTTTGCCATGAAGAAGATCCAAATTCAACAAGTTCAGGCTAGTAAACCTGTTTGAAAGACCTTTTTTCAGTGAAATGCAGCTTAGTGCAAAAACAGGCTGCTCTCGCTCTGAAACGCTCATTTTTCACATAAGCCACTTTTCAGCGCTAAAACAGCCTCCAATCGCTCTGAAACGCTCATTTTTGACATAAGCCACTTTTCACCTTTAATGAATGAAATTCCAGGTAAAAACTCCTTTGCCATGAAGAAGATCCAAATTCATGCAGTTCAGGCTAGTAAACCTGGTTGAAAGACCTTTTTTCAGTGAAATGCAGCTTAGTGCAAAAACAGGCTGCTCTCGCTCTGAAACGCTCATTTTTCACATAAGCCACTTTTCAGCCTTAGGCGACTGTACAGTGCTAAAACAGCCTCCAATCGCTCTGAAACGCTCATTTTTGACATAAGCCACTTTTCATCTTTAATGAATGAAATTCCAGGTAAAAACTCCTTTGCCATGAAGAAGATCCAAATTCAACCAGTTCAGGCTAGTAAACCTGTTTGAAAGACCTTTTTTCAGTGAAATGCAGCTTAGTGCAAAAACAGGCTGCTCTCGCTCTGAAACGCTCATTTTTCACATAAGCCACTTTTCAGCCTTAGGCGACTGTACAGTGCTAAAACAGCCTCCTCTCGCTCTGAAACGCTCATTTTTCACATAAGCCACTTTTCAGCCTTAGGCGACTGTACAGTGCTAAAACAGCCTCCTATCGCTCTGAAACGCTCATTTTTCACATAACCCACTTTTCAGCCTTAATGAATTAAATTCCAGGTAAAAACTCCTTTGCCATGAAGAAGATCCAAATTCAACAAGTTCAGGCTAGTAAACCTGTTTGAAAGACCTTTTTTCAGTGAAATGCAGCTTAGTGCAAAAACAGGCTGCTCTCGCTCTGAAACGCTCATTTTTCACATAAGCCACTTTTCAGCGCTAAAACAGCCTCCAATCGCTCTGAAACGCTCATTTTTGACATAAGCCACTTTTCAGCCTTAGGCGACTGTACAGTGCTAAAACAGCCTCCAATCGCTCTGAAACGCTCATTTTTGACATAAGCCACTTTTCACCTTTAATGAATGAAATTCCAGGTAAAAACTCCTTTGCCATGAAGAAGATCCAAATTCATCCAGTTCAGGCTAGTAAACCTGGTTGAAAGACCTTTTTTCAGTGAAATGCAGATTAGTGCAAAAACAGGCTGCTCTCGCTCTGAAACGCTCATTTTTCACATAAGCCACTTTTCAGCGCTAAAACAGCCTCCAATCGCTCTGAAACGCTCATTTTTGACATAAGCCACTTTTCAGCCTTAGGCGACTGTACAGTGCTAAAACAGCCTCCAATCGCTCTGAAACGCTCATTTTTGACATAAGCCACTTTTCACCTTTAATGAATGAAATTCCAGGTAAAAACTCCTTTGCCATGAAGAAGATCCAAATTCATCCAGTTCAGGCTAGTAAACCTGGTTGAAAGACCTTTTTTCAGTGAAATGCAGCTTAGTGCAAAAACAGGCTGCTCTCGCTCTGAAACGCTCATTTTTCACATAAGCCACTTTTCAGCCTTAGGCGACTGTACAGTGCTAAAACAGCCTCCTATCGCTCTGAAACGCTCATTTTTCACATAACCCACTTTTCAGCCTTAATGAATTAAATTCCAGGTAAAAACTCCTTTGCCATGAAGAAGATCCAAATTCAACAAGTTCAGGCTAGTAAACCTGTTTGAAAGACCTTTTTTCAGTGAAATGCAGCTTAGTGCAAAAACAGGCTGCTCTCGCTCTGAAACGCTCATTTTTCACATAAGCCACTTTTCAGCGCTAAAACAGCCTCCAATCGCTCTGAAACGCTCATTTTTGACATAAGCCACTTTTCACCTTTAATGAATGAAATTCCAGGTAAAAACTCCTTTGCCATGAAGAAGATCCAAATTCATGCTGTTCAGGCTAGTAAACCTGGTTGAAAGACCTTTTTTCAGTGAAATGCAGCTTAGTGCAAAAACAGGCTGCTCTCGCTCTGAAACGCTCATTTTTCACATAAGCCACTTTTCAGCGCTAAAACAGCCTCCAATCGCTCTGAAACGCTCATTTTTGACATAAGCCACTTTTCACCTTTAATGAATGAAATTCCAGGTAAAAACTCCTTTGCCATGAAGAAGATCCAAATTCATGCAGTTCAGGCTAGTAAACCTGGTTGAAAGACCTTTTTTCAGTGAAATGCAGCTTAGTGCAAAAACAGGCTGCTCTCGCTCTGAAACGCTCATTTTTCACATAAGCCACTTTTCAGCGCTAAAACAGCCTCCAATCGCTCTGAAACGCTCATTTTTGACATAAGCCACTTTTCAACCTTAGGCGACTGTACAGTGCTAAAACAGCCTCCAATCGCTCTGAAACGCTCATTTTTGACATAAGCCACTTTTCACCTTTAATGAATGAAATTCCAGGTAAAAACTCCTTTGCCATGAAGAAGATCCAAATTCATGCAGTTCAGGCTAGTAAACCTGGTTGAAAGACCTTTTTTCAGTGAAATGCAGCTTAGTGCAAAAACAGGCTGCTCTCGCTCTGAAACGCTCATTTTTCACATAAGCCACTTTTCAGCCTTAGGCGACTGTACAGTGCTAAAACAGCCTCCAATCGCTCTGAAACGCTCATTTTTGACATAAGCCACTTTTCATCTTTAATGAATGAAATTCCAGGTAAAAACTCCTTTGCCATGAAGAAGATCCAAATTCAACCAGTTCAGGCTAGTAAACCTGTTTGAAAGACCTTTTTTCAGTGAAATGCAGCTTAGTGCAAAAACAGGCTGCTCTCGCTCTGAAACGCTCATTTTTCACATAAGCCACTTTTCAGCCTTAGGCGACTGTACAGTGCTAAAACAGCCTCCAATCGCTCTGAAACGCTCATTTTTGACATAAGCCACTTTTCACCTTTAATGAATGAAATTCCAGGTAAAAACTCCTTTGCCATGAAGAAGATCCAAATTCATCCAGTTCAGGCTAGTAAACCTGGTTGAAAGACCTTTTTTCAGTGAAATGCAGCTTAGTGCAAAAACAGGCTGCTCTCGCTCTGAAACGCTCATTTTTCACATAAGCCACTTTTCAGCCTTAGGCGACTGTACAGTGCTAAAACAGCCTCCTATCGCTCTGAAACGCTCATTTTTCACATAACCCACTTTTCAGCCTTAATGAATTAAATTCCAGGTAAAAACTCCTTTGCCATGAAGAAGATCCAAATTCAACAAGTTCAGGCTAGTAAACCTGTTTGAAAGACCTTTTTTCAGTGAAATGCAGCTTAGTGCAAAAACAGGCTGCTCTCGCTCTGAAACGCTCATTTTTCACATAAGCCACTTTTCAGCGCTAAAACAGCCTCCAATCGCTCTGAAACGCTCATTTTTGACATAAGCCACTTTTCAGCCTTAGGCGACTGTACAGTGCTAAAACAGCCTCCTATCGCTCTGAAACGCTCATTTTTCACATAACCCACTTTTCAGCCTTAATGAATTAAATTCCAGGTAAAAACTCCTTTGCCATGAAGAAGATCCAAATTCAACAAGTTCAGGCTAGTAAACCTGTTTGAAAGACCTTTTTTCAGTGAAATGCAGCTTAGTGCAAAAACAGGCTGCTCTCGCTCTGAAACGCTCATTTTTCACATAAGCCACTTTTCAGCGCTAAAACAGCCTCCAATCGCTCTGAAACGCTCATTTTTGACATAAGCCACTTTTCACCTTTAATGAATGAAATTCCAGGTAAAAACTCCTTTGCCATGAAGAAGATCCAAATTCATGCTGTTCAGGCTAGTAAACCTGGTTGAAAGACCTTTTTTCAGTGAAATGCAGCTTAGTGCAAAAACAGGCTGCTCTCGCTCTGAAACGCTCATTTTTCACATAAGCCACTTTTCAGCGCTAAAACAGCCTCCAATCGCTCTGAAACGCTCATTTTTGACATAAGCCACTTTTCACCTTTAATGAATGAAATTCCAGGTAAAAACTCCTTTGCCATGAAGAAGATCCAAATTCATGCAGTTCAGGCTAGTAAACCTGGTTGAAAGACCTTTTTTCAGTGAAATGCAGCTTAGTGCAAAAACAGGCTGCTCTCGCTCTGAAACGCTCATTTTTCACATAAGCCACTTTTCAGCGCTAAAACAGCCTCCAATCGCTCTGAAACGCTCATTTTTGACATAAGCCACTTTTCAGCCTTAGGCGACTGTACAGTGCTAAAACAGCCTCCAATCGCTCTGAAACGCTCATTTTTGACATAAGCCACTTTTCACCTTTAATGAATGAAATTCCAGGTAAAAACTCCTTTGCCATGAAGAAGATCCAAATTCATCCAGTTCAGGCTAGTAAACCTGGTTGAAAGACCTTTTTTCAGTGAAATGCAGCTTAGTGCAAAAACAGGCTGCTCTCGCTCTGAAACGCTCATTTTTCACATAAGCCACTTTTCAGCCTTAGGCGACTGTACAGTGCAAAAACAGGCTGCTCTCGCTCTGAAACGCTCATTTTTCACATAAGCCACTTTTCAGCGCTAAAACAGCCTCCAATCGCTCTGAAACGCTCATTTTTGACATAAGCCACTTTTCACCTTTAATGAATGAAATTCCAGGTAAAAACTCCTTTGCCATGAAGAAGATCCAAATTCATGCAGTTCAGGCTAGTAAACCTGGTTGAAAGACCTTTTTTCAGTGAAATGCAGCTTAGTGCAAAAACAGGCTGCTCTCGCTCTGAAACGCTCATTTTTCACATAAGCCACTTTTCAGCGCTAAAACAGCCTCCAATCGCTCTGAAACGCTCATTTTTGACATAAGCCACTTTTCAGCCTTAGGCGACTGTACAGTGCTAAAACAGCCTCCTATCGCTCTGAAACGCTCATTTTTCACATAACCCACTTTTCAGCCTTAATGAATTAAATTCCAGGTAAAAACTCCTTTGCCATGAAGAAGATCCAAATTCAACAAGTTCAGGCTAGTAAACCTGTTTGAAAGACCTTTTTTCAGTGAAATGCAGCTTAGTGCAAAAACAGGCTGCTCTCGCTCTGAAACGCTCATTTTTCACATAAGCCACTTTTCAGCGCTAAAACAGCCTCCAATCGCTCTGAAACGCTCATTTTTGACATAAGCCACTTTTCACCTTTAATGAATGAAATTCCAGGTAAAAACTCCTTTGCCATGAAGAAGATCCAAATTCATGCTGTTCAGGCTAGTAAACCTGGTTGAAAGACCTTTTTTCAGTGAAATGCAGCTTAGTGCAAAAACAGGCTGCTCTCGCTCTGAAACGCTCATTTTTCACATAAGCCACTTTTCAGCGCTAAAACAGCCTCCAATCGCTCTGAAACGCTCATTTTTGACATAAGCCACTTTTCACCTTTAATGAATGAAATTCCAGGTAAAAACTCCTTTGCCATGAAGAAGATCCAAATTCATGCAGTTCAGGCTAGTAAACCTGGTTGAAAGACCTTTTTTCAGTGAAATGCAGCTTAGTGCAAAAACAGGCTGCTCTCGCTCTGAAACGCTCATTTTTCACATAAGCCACTTTTCAGCGCTAAAACAGCCTCCAATCGCTCTGAAACGCTCATTTTTGACATAAGCCACTTTTCAGCCTTAGGCGACTGTACAGTGCTAAAACAGCCTCCAATCGCTCTGAAACGCTCATTTTTGACATAAGCCACTTTTCACCTTTAATGAATGAAATTCCAGGTAAAAACTCCTTTGCCATGAAGAAGATCCAAATTCATGCAGTTCAGGCTAGTAAACCTGGTTGAAAGACCTTTTTTCAGTGAAATGCAGCTTAGTGCAAAAACAGGCTGCTCTCGCTCTGAAACGCTCATTTTTCACATAAGCCACTTTTCAGCCTTAGGCGACTGTACAGTGCTAAAACAGCCTCCTATCGCTCTGAAACGCTCATTTTTCACATAACCCACTTTTCAGCCTTAATGAATTAAATTCCAGGTAAAAACTCCTTTGCCATGAAGAAGATCCAAATTCAACAAGTTCAGGCTAGTAAACCTGTTTGAAAGACCTTTTTTCAGTGAAATGCAGCTTAGTGCAAAAACAGGCTGCTCTCGCTCTGAAACGCTCATTTTTCACATAAGCCACTTTTCAGCGCTAAAACAGCCTCCAATCGCTCTGAAACGCTCATTTTTGACATAAGCCACTTTTCACCTTTAATGAATGAAATTCCAGGTAAAAACTCCTTTGCCATGAAGAAGATCCAAATTCATGCTGTTCAGGCTAGTAAACCTGGTTGAAAGACCTTTTTTCAGTGAAATGCAGCTTAGTGCAAAAACAGGCTGCTCTCGCTCTGAAACGCTCATTTTTCACATAAGCCACTTTTCAGCGCTAAAACAGCCTCCAATCGCTCTGAAACGCTCATTTTTGACATAAGCCACTTTTCACCTTTAATGAATGAAATTCCAGGTAAAAACTCCTTTGCCATGAAGAAGATCCAAATTCATGCAGTTCAGGCTAGTAAACCTGGTTGAAAGACCTTTTTTCAGTGAAATGCAGCTTAGTGCAAAAACAGGCTGCTCTCGCTCTGAAACGCTCATTTTTCACATAAGCCACTTTTCAGCGCTAAAACAGCCTCCAATCGCTCTGAAACGCTCATTTTTGACATAAGCCACTTTTCACCTTTAATGAATGAAATTCCAGGTAAAAACTCCTTTGCCATGAAGAAGATCCAAATTCATCCAGTTCAGGCTAGTAAACCTGGTTGAAAGACCTTTTTTCAGTGAAATGCAGCTTAGTGCAAAAACAGGCTGCTCTCGCTCTGAAACGCTCATTTTTCACATAAGCCACTTTTCAGCCTTAGGCGACTGTACAGTGCTAAAACAGCCTCCTATCGCTCTGAAACGCTCATTTTTCACATAACCCACTTTTCAGCCTTAATGAATTAAATTCCAGGTAAAAACTCCTTTGCCATGAAGAAGATCCAAATTCAACAAGTTCAGGCTAGTAAACCTGTTTGAAAGACCTTTTTTCAGTGAAATGCAGCTTAGTGCAAAAACAGGCTGCTCTCGCTCTGAAACGCTCATTTTTCACATAAGCCACTTTTCAGCGCTAAAACAGCCTCCAATCGCTCTGAAACGCTCATTTTTGACATAAGCCACTTTTCAGCCTTAGGCGACTGTACAGTGCTAAAACAGCCTCCAATCGCTCTGAAACGCTCATTTTTGACATAAGCCACTTTTCACCTTTAATGAATGAAATTCCAGGTAAAAACTCCTTTGCCATGAAGAAGATCCAAATTCAACCAGTTCAGGCTAGTAAACCTGTTTGAAAGACCTTTTTTCAGTGAAATGCAGCTTAGTGCAAAAACAGGCTGCTCTCGCTCTGAAACGCTCATTTTTCACATAAGCCACTTTTCAGCGCTAAAACAGCCTCCAATCGCTCTGAAACGCTCATTTTTGACATAAGCCACTTTTCAGCCTTAGGCGACTGTACAGTGCTAAAACAGCCTCCTATCGCTCTGAAACGCTCATTTTTCACATAACCCACTTTTCAGCCTTAATGAATTAAATTCCAGGTAAAAACTCCTTTGCCATGAAGAAGATCCAAATTCAACAAGTTCAGGCTAGTAAACCTGTTTGAAAGACCTTTTTTCAGTGAAATGCAGCTTAGTGCAAAAACAGGCTGCTCTCGCTCTGAAACGCTCATTTTTCACATAAGCCACTTTTCAGCGCTAAAACAGCCTCCAATCGCTCTGAAACGCTCATTTTTGACATAAGCCACTTTTCACCTTTAATGAATGAAATTCCAGGTAAAAACTCCTTTGCCATGAAGAAGATCCAAATTCATGCTGTTCAGGCTAGTAAACCTGGTTGAAAGACCTTTTTTCAGTGAAATGCAGCTTAGTGCAAAAACAGGCTGCTCTCGCTCTGAAACGCTCATTTTTCACATAAGCCACTTTTCAGCGCTAAAACAGCCTCCAATCGCTCTGAAACGCTCATTTTTGACATAAGCCACTTTTCACCTTTAATGAATGAAATTCCAGGTAAAAACTCCTTTGCCATGAAGAAGATCCAAATTCATGCAGTTCAGGCTAGTAAACCTGGTTGAAAGACCTTTTTTCAGTGAAATGCAGCTTAGTGCAAAAACAGGCTGCTCTCGCTCTGAAACGCTCATTTTTCACATAAGCCACTTTTCAGCGCTAAAACAGCCTCCAATCGCTCTGAAACGCTCATTTTTGACATAAGCCACTTTTCAGCCTTAGGCGACTGTACAGTGCTAAAACAGCCTCCAATCGCTCTGAAACGCTCATTTTTGACATAAGCCACTTTTCACCTTTAATGAATGAAATTCCAGGTAAAAACTCCTTTGCCATGAAGAAGATCCAAATTCATGCAGTTCAGGCTAGTAAACCTGGTTGAAAGACCTTTTTTCAGTGAAATGCAGCTTAGTGCAAAAACAGGCTGCTCTCGCTCTGAAACGCTCATTTTTCACATAAGCCACTTTTCAGCCTTAGGCGACTGTACAGTGCTAAAACAGCCTCCTATCGCTCTGAAACGCTCATTTTTCACATAACCCACTTTTCAGCCTTAATGAATTAAATTCCAGGTAAAAACTCCTTTGCCATGAAGAAGATCCAAATTCAACAAGTTCAGGCTAGTAAACCTGTTTGAAAGACCTTTTTTCAGTGAAATGCAGCTTAGTGCAAAAACAGGCTGCTCTCGCTCTGAAACGCTCATTTTTCACATAAGCCACTTTTCAGCGCTAAAACAGCCTCCAATCGCTCTGAAACGCTCATTTTTGACATAAGCCACTTTTCACCTTTAATGAATGAAATTCCAGGTAAAAACTCCTTTGCCATGAAGAAGATCCAAATTCATGCTGTTCAGGCTAGTAAACCTGGTTGAAAGACCTTTTTTCAGTGAAATGCAGCTTAGTGCAAAAACAGGCTGCTCTCGCTCTGAAACGCTCATTTTTCACATAAGCCACTTTTCAGCGCTAAAACAGCCTCCAATCGCTCTGAAACGCTCATTTTTGACATAAGCCACTTTTCACCTTTAATGAATGAAATTCCAGGTAAAAACTCCTTTGCCATGAAGAAGATCCAAATTCATGCAGTTCAGGCTAGTAAACCTGGTTGAAAGACCTTTTTTCAGTGAAATGCAGCTTAGTGCAAAAACAGGCTGCTCTCGCTCTGAAACGCTCATTTTTCACATAAGCCACTTTTCAGCGCTAAAACAGCCTCCAATCGCTCTGAAACGCTCATTTTTGACATAAGCCACTTTTCACCTTTAATGAATGAAATTCCAGGTAAAAACTCCTTTGCCATGAAGAAGATCCAAATTCATCCAGTTCAGGCTAGTAAACCTGGTTGAAAGACCTTTTTTCAGTGAAATGCAGCTTAGTGCAAAAACAGGCTGCTCTCGCTCTGAAACGCTCATTTTTCACATAAGCCACTTTTCAGCCTTAGGCGACTGTACAGTGCTAAAACAGCCTCCTATCGCTCTGAAACGCTCATTTTTCACATAACCCACTTTTCAGCCTTAATGAATTAAATTCCAGGTAAAAACTCCTTTGCCATGAAGAAGATCCAAATTCAACAAGTTCAGGCTAGTAAACCTGTTTGAAAGACCTTTTTTCAGTGAAATGCAGCTTAGTGCAAAAACAGGCTGCTCTCGCTCTGAAACGCTCATTTTTCACATAAGCCACTTTTCAGCGCTAAAACAGCCTCCAATCGCTCTGAAACGCTCATTTTTGACATAAGCCACTTTTCACCTTTAATGAATGAAATTCCAGGTAAAAACTCCTTTGCCATGAAGAAGATCCAAATTCATGCAGTTCAGGCTAGTAAACCTGGTTGAAAGACCTTTTTTCAGTGAAATGCAGCTTAGTGCAAAAACAGGCTGCTCTCGCTCTGAAACGCTCATTTTTCACATAAGCCACTTTTCAGCCTTAGGCGACTGTACAGTGCTAAAACAGCCTCCAATCGCTCTGAAACGCTCATTTTTGACATAAGCCACTTTTCATCTTTAATGAATGAAATTCCAGGTAAAAACTCCTTTGCCATGAAGAAGATCCAAATTCAACCAGTTCAGGCTAGTAAACCTGTTTGAAAGACCTTTTTTCAGTGAAATGCAGCTTAGTGCAAAAACAGGCTGCTCTCGCTCTGAAACGCTCATTTTTCACATAAGCCACTTTTCAGCCTTAGGCGACTGTACAGTGCTAAAACAGCCTCCAATCGCTCTGAAACGCTCATTTTTGACATAAGCCACTTTTCACCTTTAATGAATGAAATTCCAGGTAAAAACTCCTTTGCCATGAAGAAGATCCAAATTCATCCAGTTCAGGCTAGTAAACCTGGTTGAAAGACCTTTTTTCAGTGAAATGCAGCTTAGTGCAAAAACAGGCTGCTCTCGCTCTGAAACGCTCATTTTTCACATAAGCCACTTTTCAGCCTTAGGCGACTGTACAGTGCTAAAACAGCCTCCTATCGCTCTGAAACGCTCATTTTTCACATAACCCACTTTTCAGCCTTAATGAATTAAATTCCAGGTAAAAACTCCTTTGCCATGAAGAAGATCCAAATTCAACAAGTTCAGGCTAGTAAACCTGTTTGAAAGACCTTTTTTCAGTGAAATGCAGCTTAGTGCAAAAACAGGCTGCTCTCGCTCTGAAACGCTCATTTTTCACATAAGCCACTTTTCAGCGCTAAAACAGCCTCCAATCGCTCTGAAACGCTCATTTTTGACATAAGCCACTTTTCAGCCTTAGGCGACTGTACAGTGCTAAAACAGCCTCCAATCGCTCTGAAACGCTCATTTTTGACATAAGCCACTTTTCACCTTTAATGAATGAAATTCCAGGTAAAAACTCCTTTGCCATGAAGAAGATCCAAATTCAACCAGTTCAGGCTAGTAAACCTGTTTGAAAGACCTTTTTTCAGTGAAATGCAGCTTAGTGCAAAAACAGGCTGCTCTCGCTCTGAAACGCTCATTTTTCACATAAGCCACTTTTCAGCCTTAGGCGACTGTACAGTGCTAAAACAGCCTCCTCTCGCTCTGAAACGCTCATTTTTCACATAAGCCACTTTTCAGCCTTAGGCGACTGTACAGTGCTAAAACAGCCTCCTATCGCTCTGAAACGCTCATTTTTCACATAACCCACTTTTCAGCCTTAATGAATTAAATTCCAGGTAAAAACTCCTTTGCCATGAAGAAGATCCAAATTCAACCAGTTCAGGCTAGTAAACCTGTTTGAAAGACCTTTTTTCAGTGAAATGCAGCTTAGTGCAAAAACAGGCTGCTCTCGCTCTGAAACGCTCATTTTTCACATAAGCCACTTTTCAGCGCTAAAACAGCCTCCAATCGCTCTGAAACGCTCATTTTTGACATAAGCCACTTTTCAGCCTTAGGCGACTGTACAGTGCTAAAACAGCCTCCAATCGCTCTGAAACGCTCATTTTTGACATAAGCCACTTTTCACCTTTAATGAATGAAATTCCAGGTAAAAACTCCTTTGCCATGAAGAAGATCCAAATTCATGCAGTTCAGGCTAGTAAACCTGGTTGAAAGACCTTTTTTCAGTGAAATGCAGCTTAGTGCAAAAACAGGCTGCTCTCGCTCTGAAACGCTCATTTTTCACATAAGCCACTTTTCAGCGCTAAAACAGCCTCCAATCGCTCTGAAACGCTCATTTTTGACATAAGCCACTTTTCACCTTTAATGAATGAAATTCCAGGTAAAAACTCCTTTGCCATGAAGAAGATCCAAATTCATGCAGTTCAGGCTAGTAAACCTGGTTGAAAGACCTTTTTTCAGTGAAATGCAGCTTAGTGCAAAAACAGGCTGCTCTCGCTCTGAAACGCTCATTTTTCACATAAGCCACTTTTCAGCGCTAAAACAGCCTCCAATCGCTCTGAAACCCTCATTTTTGACATAAGCCACTTTTCAGCCTTAGGCGACTGTACAGTGCTAAAACAGCCTCCAATCGCTCTGAAACGCTCATTTTTGACATAAGCCACTTTTCACCTTTAATGAATGAAATTCCAGGTAAAAACTCCTTTGCCATGAAGAAGATCCAAATTCATCCAGTTCAGGCTAGTAAACCTGGTTGAAAGACCTTTTTTCAGTGAAATGCAGCTTAGTGCAAAAACAGGCTGCTCTCGCTCTGAAACGCTCATTTTTCACATAAGCCACTTTTCAGCCTTAGGCGACTGTACAGTGCTAAAACAGCCTCCTATCGCTCTGAAACGCTCATTTTTCACATAACCCACTTTTCAGCCTTAATGAATTAAATTCCAGGTAAAAACTCCTTTGCCATGAAGAAGATCCAAATTCAACAAGTTCAGGCTAGTAAACCTGTTTGAAAGACCTTTTTTCAGTGAAATGCAGCTTAGTGCAAAAACAGGCTGCTCTCGCTCTGAAACGCTCATTTTTCACATAAGCCACTTTTCAGCGCTAAAACAGCCTCCAATCGCTCTGAAACGCTCATTTTTGACATAAGCCACTTTTCACCTTTAATGAATGAAATTCCAGGTAAAAACTCCTTTGCCATGAAGAAGATCCAAATTCATGCAGTTCAGGCTAGTAAACCTGGTTGAAAGACCTTTTTTCAGTGAAATGCAGCTTAGTGCAAAAACAGGCTGCTCTCGCTCTGAAACGCTCATTTTTCACATAAGCCACTTTTCAGCCTTAGGCGACTGTACAGTGCTAAAACAGCCTCCAATCGCTCTGAAACGCTCATTTTTGACATAAGCCACTTTTCATCTTTAATGAATGAAATTCCAGGTAAAAACTCCTTTGCCATGAAGAAGATCCAAATTCAACCAGTTCAGGCTAGTAAACCTGTTTGAAAGACCTTTTTTCAGTGAAATGCAGCTTAGTGCAAAAACAGGCTGCTCTCGCTCTGAAACGCTCATTTTTCACATAAGCCACTTTTCAGCCTTAGGCGACTGTACAGTGCTAAAACAGCCTCCTCTCGCTCTGAAACGCTCATTTTTCACATAAGCCACTTTTCAGCCTTAGGCGACTGTACAGTGCTAAAACAGCCTCCTATCGCTCTGAAACGCTCATTTTTCACATAACCCACTTTTCAGCCTTAATGAATTAAATTCCAGGTAAAAACTCCTTTGCCATGAAGAAGATCCAAATTCAACAAGTTCAGGCTAGTAAACCTGTTTGAAAGACCTTTTTTCAGTGAAATGCAGCTTAGTGCAAAAACAGGCTGCTCTCGCTCTGAAACGCTCATTTTTCACATAAGCCACTTTTCAGCGCTAAAACAGCCTCCAATCGCTCTGAAACGCTCATTTTTGACATAAGCCACTTTTCACCTTTAATGAATGAAATTCCAGGTAAAAACTCCTTTGCCATGAAGAAGATCCAAATTCATGCAGTTCAGGCTAGTAAACCTGGTTGAAAGACCTTTTTTCAGTGAAATGCAGCTTAGTGCAAAAACAGGCTGCTCTCGCTCTGAAACGCTCATTTTTCACATAAGCCACTTTTCAGCCTTAGGCGACTGTACAGTGCTAAAACAGCCTCCAATCGCTCTGAAACGCTCATTTTTGACATAAGCCACTTTTCATCTTTAATGAATGAAATTCCAGGTAAAAACTCCTTTGCCATGAAGAAGATCCAAATTCAACCAGTTCAGGCTAGTAAACCTGTTTGAAAGACCTTTTTTCAGTGAAATGCAGCTTAGTGCAAAAACAGGCTGCTCTCGCTCTGAAACGCTCATTTTTCACATAAGCCACTTTTCAGCCTTAGGCGACTGTACAGTGCTAAAACAGCCTCCTCTCGCTCTGAAACGCTCATTTTTCACATAAGCCACTTTTCAGCCTTAGGCGACTGTACAGTGCTAAAACAGCCTCCTATCGCTCTGAAACGCTCATTTTTCACATAACCCACTTTTCAGCCTTAATGAATTAAATTCCAGGTAAAAACTCCTTTGCCATGAAGAAGATCCAAATTCAACAAGTTCAGGCTAGTAAACCTGTTTGAAAGACCTTTTTTCAGTGAAATGCAGCTTAGTGCAAAAACAGGCTGCTCTCGCTCTGAAACGCTCATTTTTCACATAAGCCACTTTTCAGCGCTAAAACAGCCTCCAATCGCTCTGAAACGCTCATTTTTGACATAAGCCACTTTTCAGCCTTAGGCGACTGTACAGTGCTAAAACAGCCTCCAATCGCTCTGAAACGCTCATTTTTGACATAAGCCACTTTTCACCTTTAATGAATGAAATTCCAGGTAAAAACTCCTTTGCCATGAAGAAGATCCAAATTCATCCAGTTCAGGCTAGTAAACCTGGTTGAAAGACCTTTTTTCAGTGAAATGCAGCTTAGTGCAAAAACAGGCTGCTCTCGCTCTGAAACGCTCATTTTTCACATAAGCCACTTTTCAGCCTTAGGCGACTGTACAGTGCTAAAACAGCCTCCTCTCGCTCTGAAACGCTCATTTTTCACATAAGCCACTTTTCAGCCTTAGGCGACTGTACAGTGCTAAAACAGCCTCCTATCGCTCTGAAACGCTCATTTTTGACATAACCCACTTTTCAGCCTTAATGAATTAAATTCCAGGTAAAAACTCATTTGCCATGAAGAAGATCCAAATTCAACCAGTTCAGGCTAGTAAACCTGTTTGAAAGACCTTTTTTCAGTGAAATGCAGCTTAGTGCAAAAACAGGCTGCTCTCGCTCTGAAACGCTCATTTTTCACATAAGCCACTTTTCAGCGCTAAAACAGCCTCCAATCGCTCTGAAACGCTCATTTTTGACATAAGCCACTTTTCAGCCTTAGGCGACTGTACAGTGCTAAAACAGCCTCCAATCGCTCTGAAACGCTCATTTTTGACATAAGCCACTTTTCACCTTTAATGAATGAAATTCCAGGTAAAAACTCCTTTGCCATGAAGAAGATCCAAATTCATCCAGTTCAGGCTAGTAAACCTGGTTGAAAGACCTTTTTTCAGTGAAATGCAGCTTAGTGCAAAAACAGGCTGCTCTCGCTCTGAAACGCTCATTTTTCACATAAGCCACTTTTCAGCCTTAGGCGACTGTACAGTGCTAAAACAGCCTCCTATCGCTCTGAAACGCTCATTTTTCACATAACCCACTTTTCAGCCTTAATGAATTAAATTCCAGGTAAAAACTCCTTTGCCATGAAGAAGATCCAAAGTCAACAAGTTCAGGCTAGTAAACCTGTTTGAAAGACCTTTTTTCAGTGAAATGCAGCTTAGTGCAAAAACAGGCTGCTCTCGCTCTGAAACGCTCATTTTTCACATAAGCCACTTTTCAGCGCTAAAACAGCCTCCAATCGCTCTGAAACGCTCATTTTTGACATAAGCCACTTTTCACCTTTAATGAATGAAATTCCAGGTAAAAACTCCTTTGCCATGAAGAAGATCCAAATTCATGCTGTTCAGGCTAGTAAACCTGGTTGAAAGACCTTTTTTCAGTGAAATGCAGCTTAGTGCAAAAACAGGCTGCTCTCGCTCTGAAACGCTCATTTTTCACATAAGCCACTTTTCAGCGCTAAAACAGCCTCCAATCGCTCTGAAACGCTCATTTTTGACATAAGCCACTTTTCACCTTTAATGAATGAAATTCCAGGTAAAAACTCCTTTGCCATGAAGAAGATCCAAATTCATGCAGTTCAGGCTAGTAAACCTGGTTGAAAGACCTTTTTTCAGTGAAATGCAGCTTAGTGCAAAAACAGGCTGCTCTCGCTCTGAAACGCTCATTTTTCACATAAGCCACTTTTCAGCGCTAAAACAGCCTCCAATCGCTCTGAAACGCTCATTTTTGACATAAGCCACTTTTCAGCCTTAGGCGACTGTACAGTGCTAAAACAGCCTCCAATCGCTCTGAAACGCTCATTTTTGACATAAGCCACTTTTCACCTTTAATGAATGAAATTCCAGGTAAAAACTCCTTTGCCATGAAGAAGATCCAAATTCATCCAGTTCAGGCTAGTAAACCTGGTTGAAAGACCTTTTTTCAGTGAAATGCAGCTTAGTGCAAAAACAGGCTGCTCTCGCTCTGAAACGCTCATTTTTCACATAAGCCACTTTTCAGCCTTAGGCGACTGTACAGTGCTAAAACAGCCTCCTATCGCTCTGAAACGCTCATTTTTCACATAACCCACTTTTCAGCCTTAATGAATTAAATTCCAGGTAAAAACTCCTTTGCCATGAAGAAGATCCAAATTCAACAAGTTCAGGCTAGTAAACCTGTTTGAAAGACCTTTTTTCAGTGAAATGCAGCTTAGTGCAAAAACAGGCTGCTCTCGCTCTGAAACGCTCATTTTTCACATAAGCCACTTTTCAGCGCTAAAACAGCCTCCAATCGCTCTGAAACGCTCATTTTTGACATAAGCCACTTTTCACCTTTAATGAATGAAATTCCAGGTAAAAACTCCTTTGCCATGAAGAAGATCCAAATTCATGCAGTTCAGGCTAGTAAACCTGGTTGAAAGACCTTTTTTCAGTGAAATGCAGCTTAGTGCAAAAACAGGCTGCTCTCGCTCTGAAACGCTCATTTTTCACATAAGCCACTTTTCAGCCTTAGGCGACTGTACAGTGCTAAAACAGCCTCCAATCGCTCTGAAACGCTCATTTTTGACATAAGCCACTTTTCATCTTTAATGAATGAAATTCCAGGTAAAAACTCCTTTGCCATGAAGAAGATCCAAATTCAACCAGTTCAGGCTAGTAAACCTGTTTGAAAGACCTTTTTTCAGTGAAATGCAGCTTAGTGCAAAAACAGGCTGCTCTCGCTCTGAAACGCTCATTTTTCACATAAGCCACTTTTCAGCCTTAGGCGACTGTACAGTGCTAAAACAGCCTCCAATCGCTCTGAAACGCTCATTTTTGACATAAGCCACTTTTCACCTTTAATGAATGAAATTCCAGGTAAAAACTCCTTTGCCATGAAGAAGATCCAAATTCATCCAGTTCAGGCTAGTAAACCTGGTTGAAAGACCTTTTTTCAGTGAAATGCAGCTTAGTGCAAAAACAGGCTGCTCTCGCTCTGAAACGCTCATTTTTCACATAAGCCACTTTTCAGCGCTAAAACAGCCTCCAATCGCTCTGAAACGCTCATTTTTGACATAAGCCACTTTTCACCTTTAATGAATGAAATTCCAGGTAAAAACTCCTTTGCCATGAAGAAGATCCAAATTCATGCAGTTCAGGCTAGTAAACCTGGTTGAAAGACCTTTTTTCAGTGAAATGCAGCTTAGTGCAAAAACAGGCTGCTCTCGCTCTGAAACGCTCATTTTTCACATAAGCCACTTTTCAGCGCTAAAACAGCCTCCAATCGCTCTGAAACGCTCATTTTTGACATAAGCCACTTTTCAGCCTTAGGCGACTGTACAGTGCTAAAACAGCCTCCAATCGCTCTGAAACGCTCATTTTTGACATAAGCCACTTTTCACCTTTAATGAATGAAATTCCAGGTAAAAACTCCTTTGCCATGAAGAAGATCCAAATTCATCCAGTTCAGGCTAGTAAACCTGGTTGAAAGACCTTTTTTCAGTGAAATGCAGCTTAGTGCAAAAACAGGCTGCTCTCGCTCTGAAACGCTCATTTTTCACATAAGCCACTTTTCAGCCTTAGGCGACTGTACAGTGCTAAAACAGCCTCCTATCGCTCTGAAACGCTCATTTTTCACATAACCCACTTTTCAGCCTTAATGAATTAAATTCCAGGTAAAAACTCCTTTGCCATGAAGAAGATCCAAATTCAACAAGTTCAGGCTAGTAAACCTGTTTGAAAGACCTTTTTTCAGTGAAATGCAGCTTAGTGCAAAAACAGGCTGCTCTCGCTCTGAAACGCTCATTTTTCACATAAGCCACTTTTCAGCGCTAAAACAGCCTCCAATCGCTCTGAAACGCTCATTTTTGACATAAGCCACTTTTCACCTTTAATGAATGAAATTCCAGGTAAAAACTCCTTTGCCATGAAGAAGATCCAAATTCATGCAGTTCAGGCTAGTAAACCTGGTTGAAAGACCTTTTTTCAGTGAAATGCAGCTTAGTGCAAAAACAGGCTGCTCTCGCTCTGAAACGCTCATTTTTCACATAAGCCACTTTTCAGCCTTAGGCGACTGTACAGTGCTAAAACAGCCTCCAATCGCTCTGAAACGCTCATTTTTGACATAAGCCACTTTTCATCTTTAATGAATGAAATTCCAGGTAAAAACTCCTTTGCCATGAAGAAGATCCAAATTCAACCAGTTCAGGCTAGTAAACCTGTTTGAAAGACCTTTTTTCAGTGAAATGCAGCTTAGTGCAAAAACAGGCTGCTCTCGCTCTGAAACGCTCATTTTTCACATAAGCCACTTTTCAGCCTTAGGCGACTGTACAGTGCTAAAACAGCCTCCTCTCGCTCTGAAACGCTCATTTTTCACATAAGCCACTTTTCAGCCTTAGGCGACTGTACAGTGCTAAAACAGCCTCCTATCGCTCTGAAACGCTCATTTTTCACATAACCCACTTTTCAGCCTTAATGAATTAAATTCCAGGTAAAAACTCCTTTGCCATGAAGAAGATCCAAATTCAACAAGTTCAGGCTAGTAAACCTGTTTGAAAGACCTTTTTTCAGTGAAATGCAGCTTAGTGCAAAAACAGGCTGCTCTCGCTCTGAAACGCTCATTTTTCACATAAGCCACTTTTCAGCGCTAAAACAGCCTCCAATCGCTCTGAAACGCTCATTTTTGACATAAGCCACTTTTCAGCCTTAGGCGACTGTACAGTGCTAAAACAGCCTCCTCTCGCTCTGAAACGCTCATTTTTCACATAAGCCACTTTTCAGCCTTAGGCGACTGTACAGTGCTAAAACAGCCTCCTATCGCTCTGAAACGCTCATTTTTGACATAACCCACTTTTCAGCCTTAATGAATTAAATTCCAGGTAAAAACTCATTTGCCATGAAGAAGATCCAAATTCAACCAGTTCAGGCTAGTAAACCTGTTTGAAAGACCTTTTTTCAGTGAAATGCAGCTTAGTGCAAAAACAGGCTGCTCTCGCTCTGAAACGCTCATTTTTCACATAAGCCACTTTTCAGCGCTAAAACAGCCTCCAATCGCTCTGAAACGCTCATTTTTGACATAAGCCACTTTTCAGCCTTAGGCGACTGTACAGTGCTAAAACAGCCTCCAATCGCTCTGAAACGCTCATTTTTGACATAAGCCACTTTTCACCTTTAATGAATGAAATTCCAGGTAAAAACTCCTTTGCCATGAAGAAGATCCAAATTCATCCAGTTCAGGCTAGTAAACCTGGTTGAAAGACCTTTTTTCAGTGAAATGCAGCTTAGTGCAAAAACAGGCTGCTCTCGCTCTGAAACGCTCATTTTTCACATAAGCCACTTTTCAGCCTTAGGCGACTGTACAGTGCTAAAACAGCCTCCTATCGCTCTGAAACGCTCATTTTTCACATAACCCACTTTTCAGCCTTAATGAATTAAATTCCAGGTAAAAACTCCTTTGCCATGAAGAAGATCCAAATTCAACAAGTTCAGGCTAGTAAACCTGTTTGAAAGACCTTTTTTCAGTGAAATGCAGCTTAGTGCAAAAACAGGCTGCTCTCGCTCTGAAACGCTCATTTTTCACATAAGCCACTTTTCAGCGCTAAAACAGCCTCCAATCGCTCTGAAACGCTCATTTTTGACATAAGCCACTTTTCACCTTTAATGAATGAAATTCCAGGTAAAAACTCCTTTGCCATGAAGAAGATCCAAATTCATGCTGTTCAGGCTAGTAAACCTGGTTGAAAGACCTTTTTTCAGTGAAATGCAGCTTAGTGCAAAAACAGGCTGCTCTCGCTCTGAAACGCTCATTTTTCACATAAGCCACTTTTCAGCGCTAAAACAGCCTCCAATCGCTCTGAAACGCTCATTTTTGACATAAGCCACTTTTCAGCCTTAGGCGACTGTACAGTGCTAAAACAGCCTCCAATCGCTCTGAAACGCTCATTTTTGACATAAGCCACTTTTCACCTTTAATGAATGAAATTCCAGGTAAAAACTCCTTTGCCATGAAGAAGATCCAAATTCATCCAGTTCAGGCTAGTAAACCTGGTTGAAAGACCTTTTTTCAGTGAAATGCAGCTTAGTGCAAAAACAGGCTGCTCTCGCTCTGAAACGCTCATTTTTCACATAAGCCACTTTTCAGCCTTAGGCGACTGTACAGTGCTAAAACAGCCTCCTATCGCTCTGAAACGCTCATTTTTCACATAACCCACTTTTCAGCCTTAATGAATTAAATTCCAGGTAAAAACTCCTTTGCCATGAAGAAGATCCAAATTCAACAAGTTCAGGCTAGTAAACCTGTTTGAAAGACCTTTTTTCAGTGAAATGCAGCTTAGTGCAAAAACAGGCTGCTCTCGCTCTGAAACGCTCATTTTTCACATAAGCCACTTTTCAGCGCTAAAACAGCCTCCAATCGCTCTGAAACGCTCATTTTTGACATAAGCCACTTTTCACCTTTAATGAATGAAATTCCAGGTAAAAACTCCTTTGCCATGAAGAAGATCCAAATTCATGCAGTTCAGGCTAGTAAACCTGGTTGAAAGACCTTTTTTCAGTGAAATGCAGCTTAGTGCAAAAACAGGCTGCTCTCGCTCTGAAACGCTCATTTTTCACATAAGCCACTTTTCAGCCTTAGGCGACTGTACAGTGCTAAAACAGCCTCCAATCGCTCTGAAACGCTCATTTTTGACATAAGCCACTTTTCACCTTTAATGAATGAAATTCCAGGTAAAAACTCCTTTGCCATGAAGAAGATCCAAATTCAACCAGTTCAGGCTAGTAAACCTGTTTGAAAGACCTTTTTTCAGTGAAATGCAGCTTAGTGCAAAAACAGGCTGCTCTCGCTCTGAAACGCTCATTTTTCACATAAGCCACTTTTCAGCCTTAGGCGACTGTACAGTGCTAAAACAGCCTCCAATCGCTCTGAAACGCTCATTTTTGACATAAGCCACTTTTCACCTTTAATGAATGAAATTCCAGGTAAAAACTCCTTTGCCATGAAGAAGATCCAAATTCATCCAGTTCAGGCTAGTAAACCTGGTTGAAAGACCTTTTTTCAGTGAAATGCAGCTTAGTGCAAAAACAGGCTGCTCTCGCTCTGAAACGCTCATTTTTCACATAAGCCACTTTTCAGCCTTAGGCGACTGTACAGTGCTAAAACAGCCTCCAATCGCTCTGAAACGCTCATTTTTGACATAAGCCACTTTTCACCTTTAATGAATGAAATTCCAGGTAAAAACTCCTTTGCCATGAAGAAGATCCAAATTCAACCAGTTCAGGCTAGTAAACCTGTTTGAAAGACCTTTTTTCAGTGAAATGCAGCTTAGTGCAAAAACAGGCTGCTCTCGCTCTGAAACGCTCATTTTTCACATAAGCCACTTTTCAGCGCTAAAACAGCCTCCAATCGCTCTGAAACGCTCATTTTTGACATAAGCCACTTTTCAGCCTTAGGCGACTGTACAGTGCTAAAACAGCCTCCAATCGCTCTGAAACGCTCATTTTTGACATAAGCCACTTTTCACCTTTAATGAATGAAATTCCAGGTAAAAACTCCTTTGCCATGAAGAAGATCCAAATTCATCCAGTTCAGGCTAGTAAACCTGGTTGAAAGACCTTTTTTCAGTGAAATGCAGCTTAGTGCAAAAACAGGCTGCTCTCGCTCTGAAACGCTCATTTTTCACATAAGCCACTTTTCAGCCTTAGGCGACTGTACAGTGCTAAAACAGCCTCCTATCGCTCTGAAACGCTCATTTTTGACATAAGCCACTTTTCACCTTTAATGAATGAAATTCCAGGTAAAAACTCCTTTGCCATGAAGAAGATCCAAATTCATGCAGTTCAGGCTAGTAAACCTGGTTGAAAGACCTTTTTTCAGTGAAATGCAGGTTAGTGCAAAAACAGGCTGCTCTCGCTCTGAAACGCTCATTTTTCACATAACCCACTTTTCAGCCTTAATGAATTAAATTCCAGGTAAAAACTCCTTTGCCATGAAGAAGATCCAAATTCAACAAGTTCAGGCTAGTAAACCTGTTTGAAAGACCTTTTTTCAGTGAAATGCAGCTTAGTGCAAAAACAGGCTGCTCTCGCTCTGAAACGCTCATTTTTCACATAAGCCACTTTTCAGCGCTAAAACAGCCTCCAATCGCTCTGAAACGCTCATTTTTGACATAAGCCACTTTTCACCTTTAATGAATGAAATTCCAGGTAAAAACTCCTTTGCCATGAAGAAGATCCAAATTCATGCTGTTCAGGCTAGTAAACCTGGTTGAAAGACCTTTTTTCAGTGAAATGCAGCTTAGTGCAAAAACAGGCTGCTCTCGCTCTGAAACGCTCATTTTTCACATAAGCCACTTTTCAGCGCTAAAACAGCCTCCAATCGCTCTGAAACGCTCATTTTTGACATAAGCCACTTTTCACCTTTAATGAATGAAATTCCAGGTAAAAACTCCTTTGCCATGAAGAAGATCCAAATTCATGCAGTTCAGGCTAGTAAACCTGGTTGAAAGACCTTTTTTCAGTGAAATGCAGCTTAGTGCAAAAACAGGCTGCTCTCGCTCTGAAACGCTCATTTTTCACATAAGCCACTTTTCAGCGCTTAAACAGCCTCCAATCGCTCTGAAACGCTCATTTTTGACATAAGCCACTTTTCACCTTTAATGAATGAAATTCCAGGTAAAAACTCCTTTGCCATGAAGAAGATCCAAATTCATGCAGTTCAGGCTAGTAAACCTGGTTGAAAGACCTTTTTTCAGTGAAATGCAGCTTAGTGCAAAAACAGGCTGCTCTCGCTCTGAAACGCTCATTTTTCACATAAGCCACTTTTCAGCCTTAGGCGACTGTACAGTGCTAAAACAGCCTCCTCTCGCTCTGAAACGCTCATTTTTCACATAAGCCACTTTTCAGCCTTAGGCGACTGTACAGTGCTAAAACAGCCTCCTATCGCTCTGAAACGCTCATTTTTCACATAACCCACTTTTCAGCCTTAATGAATTAAATTCCAGGTAAAAACTCCTTTGCCATGAAGAAGATCCAAATTCAACAAGTTCAGGCTAGTAAACCTGTTTGAAAGACCTTTTTTCAGTGAAATGCAGCTTAGTGCAAAAACAGGCTGCTCTCGCTCTGAAACGCTCATTTTTCACATAAGCCACTTTTCAGCGCTAAAACAGCCTCCAATCGCTCTGAAACGCTCATTTTTGACATAAGCCACTTTTCAGCCTTAGGCGACTGTACAGTGCTAAAACAGCCTCCAATCGCTCTGAAACGCTCATTTTTGACATAAGCCACTTTTCACCTTTAATGAATGAAATTCCAGGTAAAAACTCCTTTGCCATGAAGAAGATCCAAATTCATCCAGTTCAGGCTAGTAAACCTGGTTGAAAGACCTTTTTTCAGTGAAATGCAGCTTAGTGCAAAAACAGGCTGCTCTCGCTCTGAAACGCTCATTTTTCACATAAGCCACTTTTCAGCCTTAGGCGACTGTACAGTGCTAAAACAGCCTCCTCTCGCTCTGAAACGCTCATTTTTCACATAAGCCACTTTTCAGCCTTAGGCGACTGTACAGTGCTAAAACAGCCTCCTATCGCTCTGAAACGCTCATTTTTGACATAACCCACTTTTCAGCCTTAATGAATTAAATTCCAGGTAAAAACTCATTTGCCATGAAGAAGATCCAAATTCAACCAGTTCAGGCTAGTAAACCTGTTTGAAAGACCTTTTTTCAGTGAAATGCAGCTTAGTGCAAAAACAGGCTGCTCTCGCTCTGAAACGCTCATTTTTCACATAAGCCACTTTTCAGCGCTAAAACAGCCTCCAATCGCTCTGAAACGCTCATTTTTGACATAAGCCACTTTTCAGCCTTAGGCGACTGTACAGTGCTAAAACAGCCTCCAATCGCTCTGAAACGCTCATTTTTGACATAAGCCACTTTTCACCTTTAATGAATGAAATTCCAGGTAAAAACTCCTTTGCCATGAAGAAGATCCAAATTCATCCAGTTCAGGCTAGTAAACCTGGTTGAAAGACCTTTTTTCAGTGAAATGCAGCTTAGTGCAAAAACAGGCTGCTCTCGCTCTGAAACGCTCATTTTTCACATAAGCCACTTTTCAGCCTTAGGCGACTGTACAGTGCTAAAACAGCCTCCTATCGCTCTGAAACGCTCATTTTTCACATAACCCACTTTTCAGCCTTAATGAATTAAATTCCAGGTAAAAACTCCTTTGCCATGAAGAAGATCCAAATTCAACAAGTTCAGGCTAGTAAACCTGTTTGAAAGACCTTTTTTCAGTGAAATGCAGCTTAGTGCAAAAACAGGCTGCTCTCGCTCTGAAACGCTCATTTTTCACATAAGCCACTTTTCAGCGCTAAAACAGCCTCCAATCGCTCTGAAACGCTCATTTTTGACATAAGCCACTTTTCACCTTTAATGAATGAAATTCCAGGTAAAAACTCCTTTGCCATGAAGAAGATCCAAATTCATGCTGTTCAGGCTAGTAAACCTGGTTGAAAGACCTTTTTTCAGTGAAATGCAGCTTAGTGCAAAAACAGGCTGCTCTCGCTCTGAAACGCTCATTTTTCACATAAGCCACTTTTCAGCGCTAAAACAGCCTCCAATCGCTCTGAAACGCTCATTTTTGACATAAGCCACTTTTCAGCCTTAGGCGACTGTACAGTGCTAAAACAGCCTCCAATCGCTCTGAAACGCTCATTTTTGACATAAGCCACTTTTCACCTTTAATGAATGAAATTCCAGGTAAAAACTCCTTTGCCATGAAGAAGATCCAAATTCATCCAGTTCAGGCTAGTAAACCTGGTTGAAAGACCTTTTTTCAGTGAAATGCAGCTTAGTGCAAAAACAGGCTGCTCTCGCTCTGAAACGCTCATTTTTCACATAAGCCACTTTTCAGCCTTAGGCGACTGTACAGTGCTAAAACAGCCTCCTATCGCTCTGAAACGCTCATTTTTCACATAACCCACTTTTCAGCCTTAATGAATTAAATTCCAGGTAAAAACTCCTTTGCCATGAAGAAGATCCAAATTCAACAAGTTCAGGCTAGTAAACCTGTTTGAAAGACCTTTTTTCAGTGAAATGCAGCTTAGTGCAAAAACAGGCTGCTCTCGCTCTGAAACGCTCATTTTTCACATAAGCCACTTTTCAGCGCTAAAACAGCCTCCAATCGCTCTGAAACGCTCATTTTTGACATAAGCCACTTTTCACCTTTAATGAATGAAATTCCAGGTAAAAACTCCTTTGCCATGAAGAAGATCCAAATTCATGCAGTTCAGGCTAGTAAACCTGGTTGAAAGACCTTTTTTCAGTGAAATGCAGCTTAGTGCAAAAACAGGCTGCTCTCGCTCTGAAACGCTCATTTTTCACATAAGCCACTTTTCAGCCTTAGGCGACTGTACAGTGCTAAAACAGCCTCCAATCGCTCTGAAACGCTCATTTTTGACATAAGCCACTTTTCATCTTTAATGAATGAAATTCCAGGTAAAAACTCCTTTGCCATGAAGAAGATCCAAATTCAACCAGTTCAGGCTAGTAAACCTGTTTGAAAGACCTTTTTTCAGTGAAATGCAGCTTAGTGCAAAAACAGGCTGCTCTCGCTCTGAAACGCTCATTTTTCACATAAGCCACTTTTCAGCCTTAGGCGACTGTACAGTGCTAAAACAGCCTCCTCTCGCTCTGAAACGCTCATTTTTCACATAAGCCACTTTTCAGCCTTAGGCGACTGTACAGTGCTAAAACAGCCTCCTATCGCTCTGAAACGCTCATTTTTCACATAACCCACTTTTCAGCCTTAATGAATTAAATTCCAGGTAAAAACTCCTTTGCCATGAAGAAGATCCAAATTCAACAAGTTCAGGCTAGTAAACCTGTTTGAAAGACCTTTTTTCAGTGAAATGCAGCTTAGTGCAAAAACAGGCTGCTCTCGCTCTGAAACGCTCATTTTTCACATAAGCCACTTTTCAGCGCTAAAACAGCCTCCAATCGCTCTGAAACGCTCATTTTTGACATAAGCCACTTTTCAGCCTTAGGCGACTGTACAGTGCTAAAACAGCCTCCAATCGCTCTGAAACGCTCATTTTTGACATAAGCCACTTTTCACCTTTAATGAATGAAATTCCAGGTAAAAACTCCTTTGCCATGAAGAAGATCCAAATTCATCCAGTTCAGGCTAGTAAACCTGGTTGAAAGACCTTTTTTCAGTGAAATGCAGCTTAGTGCAAAAACAGGCTGCTCTCGCTCTGAAACGCTCATTTTTCACATAAGCCACTTTTCAGCCTTAGGCGACTGTACAGTGCTAAAACAGCCTCCTCTCGCTCTGAAACGCTCATTTTTCACATAAGCCACTTTTCAGCCTTAGGCGACTGTACAGTGCTAAAACAGCCTCCTATCGCTCTGAAACGCTCATTTTTGACATAACCCACTTTTCAGCCTTAATGAATTAAATTCCAGGTAAAAACTCATTTGCCATGAAGAAGATCCAAATTCAACCAGTTCAGGCTAGTAAACCTGTTTGAAAGACCTTTTTTCAGTGAAATGCAGCTTAGTGCAAAAACAGGCTGCTCTCGCTCTGAAACGCTCATTTTTCACATAAGCCACTTTTCAGCGCTAAAACAGCCTCCAATCGCTCTGAAACGCTCATTTTTGACATAAGCCACTTTTCAGCCTTAGGCGACTGTACAGTGCTAAAACAGCCTCCAATCGCTCTGAAACGCTCATTTTTGACATAAGCCACTTTTCACCTTTAATGAATGAAATTCCAGGTAAAAACTCCTTTGCCATGAAGAAGATCCAAATTCATCCAGTTCAGGCTAGTAAACCTGGTTGAAAGACCTTTTTTCAGTGAAATGCAGCTTAGTGCAAAAACAGGCTGCTCTCGCTCTGAAACGCTCATTTTTCACATAAGCCACTTTTCAGCCTTAGGCGACTGTACAGTGCTAAAACAGCCTCCTATCGCTCTGAAACGCTCATTTTTCACATAACCCACTTTTCAGCCTTAATGAATTAAATTCCAGGTAAAAACTCCTTTGCCATGAAGAAGATCCAAATTCAACAAGTTCAGGCTAGTAAACCTGTTTGAAAGACCTTTTTTCAGTGAAATGCAGCTTAGTGCAAAAACAGGCTGCTCTCGCTCTGAAACGCTCATTTTTCACATAAGCCACTTTTCAGCGCTAAAACAGCCTCCAATCGCTCTGAAACGCTCATTTTTGACATAAGCCACTTTTCACCTTTAATGAATGAAATTCCAGGTAAAAACTCCTTTGCCATGAAGAAGATCCAAATTCATGCTGTTCAGGCTAGTAAACCTGGTTGAAAGACCTTTTTTCAGTGAAATGCAGCTTAGTGCAAAAACAGGCTGCTCTCGCTCTGAAACGCTCATTTTTCACATAAGCCACTTTTCAGCGCTAAAACAGCCTCCAATCGCTCTGAAACGCTCATTTTTGACATAAGCCACTTTTCACCTTTAATGAATGAAATTCCAGGTAAAAACTCCTTTGCCATGAAGAAGATCCAAATTCATGCAGTTCAGGCTAGTAAACCTGGTTGAAAGACCTTTTTTCAGTGAAATGCAGCTTAGTGCAAAAACAGGCTGCTCTCGCTCTGAAACGCTCATTTTTCACATAAGCCACTTTTAAGCGCTAAAACAGCCTCCAATCGCTCTGAAACGCTCATTTTTGACATAAGCCACTTTTCAGCCTTAGGCGACTGTACAGTGCTAAAACAGCCTCCAATCGCTCTGAAACGCTCATTTTTGACATAAGCCACTTTTCACCTTTAATGAATGAAATTCCAGGTAAAAACTCCTTTGCCATGAAGAAGATCCAAATTCATCCAGTTCAGGCTAGTAAACCTGGTTGAAAGACCTTTTTTCAGTGAAATGCAGCTTAGTGCAAAAACAGGCTGCTCTCGCTCTGAAACGCTCATTTTTCACATAAGCCACTTTTCAGCCTTAGGCGACTGTACAGTGCTAAAACAGCCTCCTATCGCTCTGAAACGCTCATTTTTCACATAACCCACTTTTCAGCCTTAATGAATTAAATTCCAGGTAAAAACTCCTTTGCCATGAAGAAGATCCAAATTCAACAAGTTCAGGCTAGTAAACCTGTTTGAAAGACCTTTTTTCAGTGAAATGCAGCTTAGTGCAAAAACAGGCTGCTCTCGCTCTGAAACGCTCATTTTTCACATAAGCCACTTTTCAGCGCTAAAACAGCCTCCAATCGCTCTGAAACGCTCATTTTTGACATAAGCCACTTTTCACCTTTAATGAATGAAATTCCAGGTAAAAACTCCTTTGCCATGAAGAAGATCCAAATTCATGCAGTTCAGGCTAGTAAACCTGGTTGAAAGACCTTTTTTCAGTGAAATGCAGCTTAGTGCAAAAACAGGCTGCTCTCGCTCTGAAACGCTCATTTTTCACATAAGCCACTTTTCAGCGCTAAAACAGCCTCCAATCGCTCTGAAACGCTCATTTTTGACATAAGCCACTTTTCACCTTTAATGAATGAAATTCCAGGTAAAAACTCCTTTGCCATGAAGAAGATCCAAATTCAACCAGTTCAGGCTAGTAAACCTGTTTGAAAGACCTTTTTTCAGTGAAATGCAGCTTAGTGCAAAAACAGGCTGCTCTCGCTCTGAAACGCTCATTTTTCACATAAGCCACTTTTCAGCGCTAAAACAGCCTCCAATCGCTCTGAAACGCTCATTTTTGACATAAGCCACTTTTCAGCCTTAGGCGACTGTACAGTGCTAAAACAGCCTCCAATCGCTCTGAAACGCTCATTTTTGACATAAGCCACTTTTCACCTTTAATGAATGAAAATCCAGGTAAAAACTCCTTTGCCATGAAGAAGATCCAAATTCATCCAGTTCAGGCTAGTAAACCTGGTTGAAAGACCTTTTTTCAGTGAAATGCAGCTTAGTGCAAAAACAGGCTGCTCTCGCTCTGAAACGCTCATTTTTCACATAAGCCACTTTTCAGCCTTAGGCGACTGTACAGTGCTAAAACAGCCTCCTATCGCTCTGAAACGCTCATTTTTCACATAACCCACTTTTCAGCCTTAATGAATTAAATTCCAGGTAAAAACTCCTTTGCCATGAAGAAGATCCAAATTCAACAAGTTCAGGCTAGTAAACCTGTTTGAAAGACCTTTTTTCAGTGAAATGCAGCTTAGTGCAAAAACAGGCTGCTCTCGCTCTGAAACGCTCATTTTTCACATAAGCCACTTTTCAGCGCTAAAACAGCCTCCAATCGCTCTGAAACGCTCATTTTTGACATAAGCCACTTTTCAGCCTTAGGCGACTGTACAGTGCTAAAACAGCCTCCAATCGCTCTGAAACGCTCATTTTTGACATAAGCCACTTTTCACCTTTAATGAATGAAATTCCAGGTAAAAACTCCTTTGCCATGAAGAAGATCCAAATTCATCCAGTTCAGGCTAGTAAACCTGGTTGAAAGACCTTTTTTCAGTGAAATGCAGCTTAGTGCAAAAACAGGCTGCTCTCGCTCTGAAACGCTCATTTTTCACATAAGCCACTTTTCAGCCTTAGGCGACTGTACAGTGCTAAAACAGCCTCCTCTCGCTCTGAAACGCTCATTTTTCACATAAGCCACTTTTCAGCCTTAGGCGACTGTACAGTGCTAAAACAGCCTCCTATCGCTCTGAAACGCTCATTTTTGACATAACCCACTTTTCAGCCTTAATGAATTAAATTCCAGGTAAAAACTCATTTGCCATGAAGAAGATCCAAATTCAACCAGTTCAGGCTAGTAAACCTGTTTGAAAGACCTTTTTTCAGTGAAATGCAGCTTAGTGCAAAAACAGGCTGCTCTCGCTCTGAAACGCTCATTTTTCACATAAGCCACTTTTCAGCGCTAAAACAGCCTCCAATCGCTCTGAAACGCTCATTTTTGACATAAGCCACTTTTCAGCCTTAGGCGACTGTACAGTGCTAAAACAGCCTCCAATCGCTCTGAAACGCTCATTTTTGACATAAGCCACTTTTCACCTTTAATGAATGAAATTCCAGGTAAAAACTCCTTTGCCATGAAGAAGATCCAAATTCATCCAGTTCAGGCTAGTAAACCTGGTTGAAAGACCTTTTTTCAGTGAAATGCAGCTTAGTGCAAAAACAGGCTGCTCTCGCTCTGAAACGCTCATTTTTCACATAAGCCACTTTTCAGCCTTAGGCGACTGTACAGTGCTAAAACAGCCTCCTATCGCTCTGAAACGCTCATTTTTCACATAACCCACTTTTCAGCCTTAATGAATTAAATTCCAGGTAAAAACTCCTTTGCCATGAAGAAGATCCAAATTCAACAAGTTCAGGCTAGTAAACCTGTTTGAAAGACCTTTTTTCAGTGAAATGCAGCTTAGTGCAAAAACAGGCTGCTCTCGCTCTGAAACGCTCATTTTTCACATAAGCCACTTTTCAGCGCTAAAACAGCCTCCAATCGCTCTGAAACGCTCATTTTTGACATAAGCCACTTTTCACCTTTAATGAATGAAATTCCAGGTAAAAACTCCTTTGCCATGAAGAAGATCCAAATTCATGCTGTTCAGGCTAGTAAACCTGGTTGAAAGACCTTTTTTCAGTGAAATGCAGCTTAGTGCAAAAACAGGCTGCTCTCGCTCTGAAACGCTCATTTTTCACATAAGCCACTTTTCAGCGCTAAAACAGCCTCCAATCGCTCTGAAACGCTCATTTTTGACATAAGCCACTTTTCACCTTTAATGAATGAAATTCCAGGTAAAAACTCCTTTGCCATGAAGAAGATCCAAATTCATGCAGTTCAGGCTAGTAAACCTGGTTGAAAGACCTTTTTTCAGTGAAATGCAGCTTAGTGCAAAAACAGGCTGCTCTCGCTCTGAAACGCTCATTTTTCACATAAGCCACTTTTAAGCGCTAAAACAGCCTCCAATCGCTCTGAAACGCTCATTTTTGACATAAGCCACTTTTCAGCCTTAGGCGACTGTACAGTGCTAAAACAGCCTCCAATCGCTCTGAAACGCTCATTTTTGACATAAGCCACTTTTCACCTTTAATGAATGAAATTCCAGGTAAAAACTCCTTTGCCATGAAGAAGATCCAAATTCATCCAGTTCAGGCTAGTAAACCTGGTTGAAAGACCTTTTTTCAGTGAAATGCAGCTTAGTGCAAAAACAGGCTGCTCTCGCTCTGAAACGCTCATTTTTCACATAAGCCACTTTTCAGCCTTAGGCGACTGTACAGTGCTAAAACAGCCTCCTGTCGCTCTGAAACGCTCATTTTTCACATAACCCACTTTTCAGCCTTAATGAATTAAATTCCAGGTAAAAACTCCTTTGCCATGAAGAAGATCCAAATTCAACAAGTTCAGGCTAGTAAACCTGTTTGAAAGACCTTTTTTCAGTGAAATGCAGCTTAGTGCAAAAACAGGCTGCTCTCGCTCTGAAACGCTCATTTTTCACATAAGCCACTTTTCAGCGCTAAAACAGCCTCCAATCGCTCTGAAACGCTCATTTTTGACATAAGCCACTTTTCACCTTTAATGAATGAAATTCCAGGTAAAAACTCCTTTGCCATGAAGAAGATCCAAATTCATGCAGTTCAGGCTAGTAAACCTGGTTGAAAGACCTTTTTTCAGTGAAATGCAGCTTAGTGCAAAAACAGGCTGCTCTCGCTCTGAAACGCTCATTTTTCACATAAGCCACTTTTCAGCCTTAGGCGACTGTACAGTGCTAAAACAGCCTCCAATCGCTCTGAAACGCTCATTTTTGACATAAGCCACTTTTCATCTTTAATGAATGAAATTCCAGGTAAAAACTCCTTTGCCATGAAGAAGATCCAAATTCAACCAGTTCAGGCTAGTAAACCTGTTTGAAAGACCTTTTTTCAGTGAAATGCAGCTTAGTGCAAAAACAGGCTGCTCTCGCTCTGAAACGCTCATTTTTCACATAAGCCACTTTTCAGCCTTAGGCGACTGTACAGTGCTAAAACAGCCTCCTCTCGCTCTGAAACGCTCATTTTTCACATAAGCCACTTTTCAGCCTTAGGCGACTGTACAGTGCTAAAACAGCCTCCTATCGCTCTGAAACGCTCATTTTTCACATAACCCACTTTTCAGCCTTAATGAATTAAATTCCAGGTAAAAACTCCTTTGCCATGAAGAAGATCCAAATTCAACAAGTTCAGGCTAGTAAACCTGTTTGAAAGACCTTTTTTCAGTGAAATGCAGCTTAGTGCAAAAACAGGCTGCTCTCGCTCTGAAACGCTCATTTTTCACATAAGCCACTTTTCAGCGCTAAAACAGCCTCCAATCGCTCTGAAACGCTCATTTTTGACATAAGCCACTTTTCAGCCTTAGGCGACTGTACAGTGCTAAAACAGCCTCCAATCGCTCTGAAACGCTCATTTTTGACATAAGCCACTTTTCACCTTTAATGAATGAAATTCCAGGTAAAAACTCCTTTGCCATGAAGAAGATCCAAATTCATCCAGTTCAGGCTAGTAAACCTGGTTGAAAGACCTTTTTTCAGTGAAATGCAGCTTAGTGCAAAAACAGGCTGCTCTCGCTCTGAAACGCTCATTTTTCACATAAGCCACTTTTCAGCCTTAGGCGACTGTACAGTGCTAAAACAGCCTCCTCTCGCTCTGAAACGCTCATTTTTCACATAAGCCACTTTTCAGCCTTAGGCGACTGTACAGTGCTAAAACAGCCTCCTATCGCTCTGAAACGCTCATTTTTGACATAACCCACTTTTCAGCCTTAATGAATTAAATTCCAGGTAAAAACTCATTTGCCATGAAGAAGATCCAAATTCAACCAGTTCAGGCTAGTAAACCTGTTTGAAAGACCTTTTTTCAGTGAAATGCAGCTTAGTGCAAAAACAGGCTGCTCTCGCTCTGAAACGCTCATTTTTCACATAAGCCACTTTTCAGCCTTAGGCGACTGTACAGTGCAAAAACAGGCTGCTCTCGCTCTGAAACGCTCATTTTTCACATAAGCCACTTTTCAGCCTTAATGAATTAAATTCCAGGTAAAAACTCCTTTGCCATGAAGAAGATCCAAATTCAACAAGTTCAGGCTAGTAAACCTGTTTGAAAGACCTTTTTTCAGTGAAATGCAGCTTAGTGCAAAAACAGGCTGCTCTCGCTCTGAAACGCTCATTTTTCACATAAGCCACTTTTCAGCGCTAAAACAGCCTCCAATCGCTCTGAAACGCTCATTTTTGACATAAGCCACTTTTCACCTTTAATGAATGAAATTCCAGGTAAAAACTCCTTTGCCATGAAGAAGATCCAAATTCATGCTGTTCAGGCTAGTAAACCTGGTTGAAAGACCTTTTTTCAGTGAAATGCAGCTTAGTGCAAAAACAGGCTGCTCTCGCTCTGAAACGCTCATTTTTCACATAAGCCACTTTTCAGCGCTAAAACAGCCTCCAATCGCTCTGAAACGCTCATTTTTGACATAAGCCACTTTTCACCTTTAATGAATGAAATTCCAGGTAAAAACTCCTTTGCCATGAAGAAGATCCAAATTCATGCAGTTCAGGCTAGTAAACCTGGTTGAAAGACCTTTTTTCAGTGAAATGCAGCTTAGTGCAAAAACAGGCTGCTCTCGCTCTGAAACGCTCATTTTTCACATAAGCCACTTTTAAGCGCTAAAACAGCCTCCAATCGCTCTGAAACGCTCATTTTTGACATAAGCCACTTTTCAGCCTTAGGCGACTGTACAGTGCTAAAACAGCCTCCAATCGCTCTGAAACGCTCATTTTTGACATAAGCCACTTTTCACCTTTAATGAATGAAATTCCAGGTAAAAACTCCTTTGCCATGAAGAAGATCCAAATTCATCCAGTTCAGGCTAGTAAACCTGGTTGAAAGACCTTTTTTCAGTGAAATGCAGCTTAGTGCAAAAACAGGCTGCTCTCGCTCTGAAACGCTCATTTTTCACATAAGCCACTTTTCAGCCTTAGGCGACTGTACAGTGCTAAAACAGCCTCCTATCGCTCTGAAACGCTCATTTTTCACATAACCCACTTTTCAGCCTTAATGAATTAAATTCCAGGTAAAAACTCCTTTGCCATGAAGAAGATCCAAATTCAACAAGTTCAGGCTAGTAAACCTGTTTGAAAGACCTTTTTTCAGTGAAATGCAGCTTAGTGCAAAAACAGGCTGCTCTCGCTCTGAAACGCTCATTTTTCACATAAGCCACTTTTCAGCGCTAAAACAGCCTCCAATCGCTCTGAAACGCTCATTTTTGACATAAGCCACTTTTCACCTTTAATGAATGAAATTCCAGGTAAAAACTCCTTTGCCATGAAGAAGATCCAAATTCATGCAGTTCAGGCTAGTAAACCTGGTTGAAAGACCTTTTTTCAGTGAAATGCAGCTTAGTGCAAAAACAGGCTGCTCTCGCTCTGAAACGCTCATTTTTCACATAAGCCACTTTTCAGCCTTAGGCGACTGTACAGTGCTAAAACAGCCTCCAATCGCTCTGAAACGCTCATTTTTGACATAAGCCACTTTTCATCTTTAATGAATGAAATTCCAGGTAAAAACTCCTTTGCCATGAAGAAGATCCAAATTCAACCAGTTCAGGCTAGTAAACCTGTTTGAAAGACCTTTTTTCAGTGAAATGCAGCTTAGTGCAAAAACAGGCTGCTCTCGCTCTGAAACGCTCATTTTTCACATAAGCCACTTTTCAGCGCTAAAACAGCCTCCAATCGCTCTGAAACGCTCATTTTTGACATAAGCCACTTTTCACCTTTAATGAATGAAATTCCAGGTAAAAACTCCTTTGCCATGAAGAAGATCCAAATTCAACCAGTTCAGGCTAGTAAACCTGTTTGAAAGACCTTTTTTCAGTGAAATGCAGCTTAGTGCAAAAACAGGCTGCTCTCGCTCTGAAACGCTCATTTTTCACATAAGCCACTTTTCAGCGCTAAAACAGCCTCCAATCGCTCTGAAACGCTCATTTTTGACATAAGCCACTTTTCAGCCTTAGGCGACTGTACAGTGCTAAAACAGCCTCCAATCGCTCTGAAACGCTCATTTTTGACATAAGCCACTTTTCACCTTTAATGAATGAAAATCCAGGTAAAAACTCCTTTGCCATGAAGAAGATCCAAATTCATCCAGTTCAGGCTAGTAAACCTGGTTGAAAGACCTTTTTTCAGTGAAATGCAGCTTAGTGCAAAAACAGGCTGCTCTCGCTCTGAAACGCTCATTTTTCACATAAGCCACTTTTCAGCCTTAGGCGACTGTACAGTGCTAAAACAGCCTCCTATCGCTCTGAAACGCTCATTTTTCACATAACCCACTTTTCAGCCTTAATGAATTAAATTCCAGGTAAAAACTCCTTTGCCATGAAGAAGATCCAAATTCAACAAGTTCAGGCTAGTAAACCTGTTTGAAAGACCTTTTTTCAGTGAAATGCAGCTTAGTGCAAAAACAGGCTGCTCTCGCTCTGAAACGCTCATTTTTCACATAAGCCACTTTTCAGCGCTTAAACAGCCTCCAATCGCTCTGAAACGCTCATTTTTGACATAAGCCACTTTTCACCTTTAATGAATGAAATTCCAGGTAAAAACTCCTTTGCCATGAAGAAGATCCAAATTCATGCAGTTCAGGCTAGTAAACCTGGTTGAAAGACCTTTTTTCAGTGAAATGCAGCTTAGTGCAAAAACAGGCTGCTCTCGCTCTGAAACGCTCATTTTTCACATAAGCCACTTTTCAGCCTTAGGCGACTGTACAGTGCTAAAACAGCCTCCAATCGCTCTGAAACGCTCATTTTTGACATAAGCCACTTTTCATCTTTAATGAATGAAATTCCAGGTAAAAACTCCTTTGCCATGAAGAAGATCCAAATTCAACCAGTTCAGGCTAGTAAACCTGTTTGAAAGACCTTTTTTCAGTGAAATGCAGCTTAGTGCAAAAACAGGCTGCTCTCGCTCTGAAACGCTCATTTTTCACATAAGCCACTTTTCAGCCTTAGGCGACTGTACAGTGCTAAAACAGCCTCCAATCGCTCTGAAACGCTCATTTTTGACATAAGCCACTTTTCACCTTTAATGAATGAAATTCCAGGTAAAAACTCCTTTGCCATGAAGAAGATCCAAATTCATGCAGTTCAGGCTAGTAAACCTGGTTGAAAGACCTTTTTTCAGTGAAATGCAGCTTAGTGCAAAAACAGGCTGCTCTCGCTCTGAAACGCTCATTTTTCACATAAGCCACTTTTCAGCGCTAAAACAGCCTCCAATCGCTCTGAAACGCTCATTTTTGACATAAGCCACTTTTCACCTTTAATGAATGAAATTCCAGGTAAAAACTCCTTTGCCATGAAGAAGATCCAAATTCAACCAGTTCAGGCTAGTAAACCTGTTTGAAAGACCTTTTTTCAGTGAAATGCAGCTTAGTGCAAAAACAGGCTGCTCTCGCTCTGAAACGCTCATTTTTCACATAAGCCACTTTTCAGCGCTAAAACAGCCTCCAATCGCTCTGAAACGCTCATTTTTGACATAAGCCACTTTTCAGCCTTAGGCGACTGTACAGTGCTAAAACAGCCTCCAATCGCTCTGAAACGCTCATTTTTGACATAAGCCACTTTTCACCTTTAATGAATGAAATTCCAGGTAAAAACTCCTTTGCCATGAAGAAGATCCAAATTCATCCAGTTCAGGCTAGTAAACCTGGTTGAAAGACCTTTTTTCAGTGAAATGCAGCTTAGTGCAAAAACAGGCTGCTCTCGCTCTGAAACGCTCATTTTTCACATAAGCCACTTTTCAGCCTTAGGCGACTGTACAGTGCTAAAACAGCCTCCTATCGCTCTGAAACGCTCATTTTTCACATAACCCACTTTTCAGCCTTAATGAATTAAATTCCAGGTAAAAACTCCTTTGCCATGAAGAAGATCCAAATTCAACAAGTTCAGGCTAGTAAACCTGTTTGAAAGACCTTTTTTCAGTGAAATGCAGCTTAGTGCAAAAACAGGCTGCTCTCGCTCTGAAACGCTCATTTTTCACATAAGCCACTTTTCAGCGCTAAAACAGCCTCCAATCGCTCTGAAACGCTCATTTTTGACATAAGCCACTTTTCACCTTTAATGAATGAAATTCCAGGTAAAAACTCCTTTGCCATGAAGAAGATCCAAATTCATGCAGTTCAGGCTAGTAAACCTGGTTGAAAGACCTTTTTTCAGTGAAATGCAGCTTAGTGCAAAAACAGGCTGCTCTCGCTCTGAAACGCTCATTTTTCACATAAGCCACTTTTCAGCCTTAGGCGACTGTACAGTGCTAAAACAGCCTCCAATCGCTCTGAAACGCTCATTTTTGACATAAGCCACTTTTCATCTTTAATGAATGAAATTCCAGGTAAAAACTCCTTTGCCATGAAGAAGATCCAAATTCAACCAGTTCAGGCTAGTAAACCTGTTTGAAAGACCTTTTTTCAGTGAAATGCAGCTTAGTGCAAAAACAGGCTGCTCTCGCTCTGAAACGCTCATTTTTCACATAAGCCACTTTTCAGCCTTAGGCGACTGTACAGTGCTAAAACAGCCTCCAATCGCTCTGAAACGCTCATTTTTGACATAAGCCACTTTTCACCTTTAATGAATGAAATTCCAGGTAAAAACTCCTTTGCCATGAAGAAGATCCAAATTCATGCAGTTCAGGCTAGTAAACCTGGTTGAAAGACCTTTTTTCAGTGAAATGCAGCTTAGTGCAAAAACAGGCTGCTCTCGCTCTGAAACGCTCATTTTTCACATAAGCCACTTTTCAGCGCTAAAACAGCCTCCAATCGCTCTGAAACGCTCATTTTTGACATAAGCCACTTTTCACCTTTAATGAATGAAATTCCAGGTAAAAACTCCTTTGCCATGAAGAAGATCCAAATTCAACCAGTTCAGGCTAGTAAACCTGTTTGAAAGACCTTTTTTCAGTGAAATGCAGCTTAGTGCAAAAACAGGCTGCTCTCGCTCTGAAACGCTCATTTTTCACATAAGCCACTTTTCAGCGCTAAAACAGCCTCCAATCGCTCTGAAACGCTCATTTTTGACATAAGCCACTTTTCAGCCTTAGGCGACTGTACAGTGCTAAAACAGCCTCCAATCGCTCTGAAACGCTCATTTTTGACATAAGCCACTTTTCACCTTTAATGAATGAAATTCCAGGTAAAAACTCCTTTGCCATGAAGAAGATCCAAATTCATCCAGTTCAGGCTAGTAAACCTGGTTGAAAGACCTTTTTTCAGTGAAATGCAGCTTAGTGCAAAAACAGGCTGCTCTCGCTCTGAAACGCTCATTTTTCACATAAGCCACTTTTCAGCCTTAGGCGACTGTACAGTGCTAAAACAGCCTCCTATCGCTCTGAAACGCTCATTTTTCACATAACCCACTTTTCAGCCTTAATGAATTAAATTCCAGGTAAAAACTCCTTTGCCATGAAGAAGATCCAAATTCAACAAGTTCAGGCTAGTAAACCTGTTTGAAAGACCTTTTTTCAGTGAAATGCAGCTTAGTGCAAAAACAGGCTGCTCTCGCTCTGAAACGCTCATTTTTCACATAAGCCACTTTTCAGCGCTAAAACAGCCTCCAATCGCTCTGAAACGCTCATTTTTGACATAAGCCACTTTTCACCTTTAATGAATGAAATTCCAGGTAAAAACTCCTTTGCCATGAAGAAGATCCAAATTCATGCAGTTCAGGCTAGTAAACCTGGTTGAAAGACATTTTTTCAGTGAAATGCAGCTTAGTGCAAAAACAGGCTGCTCTCGCTCTGAAACGCTCATTTTTCACATAAGCCACTTTTCAGCGCTAAAACAGCCTCCAATCGCTCTGAAACGCTCATTTTTGACATAAGCCACTTTTCACCTTTAATGAATGAAATTCCAGGTAAAAACTCCTTTGCCATGAAGAAGATCCAAATTCATGCAGTTCAGGCTAGTAAACCTGGTTGAAAGACCTTTTTTCAGTGAAATGCAGCTTAGTGCAAAAACAGCCTCCTCTCGCTCTGAAACGCTCATTTTTCACATAAGCCACTTTTCAGCCTTAGGCGACTGTACAGTGCTAAAACAGCCTCCTCTCGCTCTGAAACGCTCATTTTTCACATAAGCCACTTTTCAGCCTTAGGCGACTGTACAGTGCTAAAACAGCCTCCTATCGCTCTGAAACGCTCATTTTTCACATAACCCACTTTTCAGCCTTAATGAATTAAATTCCAGGTAAAAACTCCTTTGCCATGAAGAAGATCCAAATTCAACAAGTTCAGGCTAGTAAACCTGTTTGAAAGACCTTTTTTCAGTGAAATGCAGCTTAGTGCAAAAACAGGCTGCTCTCGCTCTGAAACGCTCATTTTTCACATAAGCCACTTTTCAGCGCTAAAACAGCCTCCAATCGCTCTGAAACGCTCATTTTTGACATAAGCCACTTTTCAGCCTTAGGCGACTGTACAGTGCTAAAACAGCCTCCAATCGCTCTGAAACGCTCATTTTTGACATAAGCCACTTTTCACCTTTAATGAATGAAATTCCAGGTAAAAACTCCTTTGCCATGAAGAAGATCCAAATTCAACCAGTTCAGGCTAGTAAACCTGTTTGAAAGACCTTTTTTCAGTGAAATGCAGCTTAGTGCAAAAACAGGCTGCTCTCGCTCTGAAACGCTCATTTTTCACATAAGCCACTTTTCAGCGCTAAAACAGCCTCCAATCGCTCTGAAACGCTCATTTTTGACATAAGCCACTTTTCACCTTTAATGAATGAAATTCCAGGTAAAAACTCCTTTGCCATGAAGAAGATCCAAATTCATCCAGTTCAGGCTAGTAAACCTGGTTGAAAGACCTTTTTTCAGTGAAATGCAGCTTAGTGCAAAAACAGGCTGCTCTCGCTCTGAAACGCTCATTTTTCACATAAGCCACTTTTCAGCCTTAGGCGACTGTACAGTGCTAAAACAGCCTCCTCTCGCTCTGAAACGCTCATTTTTCACATAAGCCACTTTTCAGCCTTAGGCGACTGTACAGTGCTAAAACAGCCTCCTATCGCTCTGAAACGCTCATTTTTGACATAACCCACTTTTCAGCCTTAATGAATTAAATTCCAGGTAAAAACTCATTTGCCATGAAGAAGATCCAAATTCAACCAGTTCAGGCTAGTAAACCTGTTTGAAAGACCTTTTTTCAGTGAAATGCAGCTTAGTGCAAAAACAGGCTGCTCTCGCTCTGAAACGCTCATTTTTCACATAAGCCACTTTTCAGCCTTAGGCGACTGTACAGTGCTAAAACAGCCTCCTATCGCTCTGAAACGCTCATTTTTCACATAACCCACTTTTCACCTTTAATGAATGAAATTCCAGGTAAAAACTCCTTTGCCATGAAGAAGATCCAAATTCATGCAGTTCAGGCTAGTAAACCTGGTTGAAAGACCTTTTTTCAGTGAAATGCAGCTTAGTGCAAAAACAGGCTGCTCTCGCTCTGAAACGCTCATTTTTCACATAAGCCACTTTTCAGCGCTAAAACAGCCTCCAATCGCTCTGAAACGCTCATTTTTGACATAAGCCACTTTTCACCTTTAATGAATGAAATTCCAGGTAAAAATTCCTTTGCCATGAAGAAGATCCAAATTCAACCAGTTCAGGCTAGTAAACCTGTTTGAAAGACCTTTTTTCAGTGAAATGCAGCTTAGTGCAAAAACAGGCTGCTCTCGCTCTGAAACGCTCATTTTTCACATAAGCCACTTTTCAGCGCTAAAACAGCCTCCAATCGCTCTGAAACGCTCATTTTTGACATAAGCCACTTTTCAGCCTTAGGCGACTGTACAGTGCTAAAACAGCCTCCAATCGCTCTGAAACGCTCATTTTTGACATAAGCCACTTTTCACCTTTAATGAATGAAATTCCAGGTAAAAACTCCTTTGCCATGAAGAAGATCCAAATTCATCCAGTTCAGGCTAGTAAACCTGGTTGAAAGACCTTTTTTCAGTGAAATGCAGCTTAGTGCAAAAACAGGCTGCTCTCGCTCTGAAACGCTCATTTTTCACATAAGCCACTTTTCAGCCTTAGGCGACTGTACAGTGCTAAAACAGCCTCCTATCGCTCTGAAACGCTCATTTTTCACATAACCCACTTTTCAGCCTTAATGAATTAAATTCCAGGTAAAAACTCCTTTGCCATGAAGAAGATCCAAATTCAACAAGTTCAGGCTAGTAAACCTGTTTGAAAGACCTTTTTTCAGTGAAATGCAGCTTAGTGCAAAAACAGGCTGCTCTCGCTCTGAAACGCTCATTTTTCACATAAGCCACTTTTCAGCGCTAAAACAGCCTCCAATCGCTCTGAAACGCTCATTTTTGACATAAGCCACTTTTCACCGTTAATGAATGAAATTCCAGGTAAAAACTCCTTTGCCATGAAGAAGATCCAAATTCATGCAGTTCAGGCTAGTAAACCTGGTTGAAAGACCTTTTTTCAGTGAAATGCAGCTTAGTGCAAAAACAGGCTGCTCTCGCTCTGAAACGCTCATTTTTCACATAAGCCACTTTTCAGCCTTAGGCGACTGTACAGTGCTAAAACAGCCTCCAATCGCTCTGAAACGCTCATTTTTGACATAAGCCACTTTTCATCTTTAATGAATGAAATTCCAGGTAAAAACTCCTTTGCCATGAAGAAGATCCAAATTCAACCAGTTCAGGCTAGTAAACCTGTTTGAAAGACCTTTTTTCAGTGAAATGCAGCTTAGTGCAAAAACAGGCTGCTCTCGCTCTGAAACGCTCATTTTTCACATAAGCCACTTTTCAGCGCTAAAACAGCCTCCAATCGCTCTGAAACGCTCATTTTTGACATAAGCCACTTTTCACCTTTAATGAATGAAATTCCAGGTAAAAACTCCTTTGCCATGAAGAAGATCCAAATTCAACCAGTTCAGGCTAGTAAACCTGTTTGAAAGACCTTTTTTCAGTGAAATGCAGCTTAGTGCAAAAACAGGCTGCTCTCGCTCTGAAACGCTCATTTTTCACATAAGCCACTTTTCAGCCTTAGGCGACTGTACAGTGCTAAAACAGCCTCCAATCGCTCTGAAACGCTCATTTTTGACATAAGCCACTTTTCACCTTTAATGAATGAAATTCCAGGTAAAAACTCCTTTGCCATGAAGAAGATCCAAATTCATCCAGTTCAGGCTAGTAAACCTGGTTGAAAGACCTTTTTTCAGTGAAATGCAGCATAGTGCAAAAACAGGCTGCTCTCGCTCTGAAACGCTCATTTTTCACATAAGCCACTTTTCAGCCTTAGGCGACTGTACAGTGCTAAAACAGCCTCCAATCGCTCTGAAACGCTCATTTTTGACATAAGCCACTTTTCACCTTTAATGAATGAAATTCCAGGTAAAAACTCCTTTGCCATGAAGAAGATCCAAATTCATCCAGTTCAGGCTAGTAAACCTGGTTGAAAGACCTTTTTTCAGTGAAATGCAGCTTAGTGCAAAAACAGGCTGCTCTCGCTCTGAAACGCTCATTTTTCACATAAGCCACTTTTCAGCCTTAGGCGACTGTACAGTGCTAAAACAGCCTCCTATCGCTCTGAAACGCTCATTTTTCACATAACCCACTTTTCAGCCTTAATGAATTAAATTCCAGGTAAAAACTCCTTTGCCATGAAGAAGATCCAAATTCAACAAGTTCAGGCTAGTAAACCTGTTTGAAAGACCTTTTTTCAGTGAAATGCAGCTTAGTGCAAAAACAGGCTGCTCTCGCTCTGAAACGCTCATTTTTCACATAAGCCACTTTTCAGCGCTAAAACAGCCTCCAATCGCTCTGAAACGCTCATTTTTGACATAAGCCACTTTTCACCTTTAATGAATGAAATTCCAGGTAAGAACTCCTTTGCCATGAAGAAGATCCAAATTCATGCAGTTCAGGCTAGTAAACCTGGTTGAAAGACCTTTTTTCAGTGAAATGCAGCTTAGTGCAAAAACAGGCTGCTCTCGCTCTGAAACGCTCATTTTTCACATAAGCCACTTTTCAGCGCTAAAACAGCCTCCAATCGCTCTGAAACGCTCATTTTTGACATAAGCCACTTTTCAGCCTTAGGCGACTGTACAGTGCTAAAACAGCCTCCAATCGCTCTGAAACGCTCATTTTTGACATAAGCCACTTTTCACCTTTAATGAATGAAATTCCAGGTAAAAACTCCTTTGCCATGAAGAAGATCCAAATTCATCCAGTTCAGGCTAGTAAACCTGGTTGAAAGACCTTTTTTCAGTGAAATGCAGCTTAGTGCAAAAACAGGCTGCTCTCGCTCTGAAACGCTCATTTTTCACATAAGCCACTTTTCAGCGCTAAAACAGCCTCCAATCGCTCTGAAACGCTCATTTTTGACATAAGCCACTTTTCAGCCTTAGGCGACTGTACAGTGCTAAAACAGCCTCCAATCGCTCTGGAGCGCTCATTTTTGACATAAGCCACTTTTCACCTTTAATGAATGAAATTCCAGGTAAAAACTCCTTTGCCATGAAGAAGATCCAAATTCATCCAGTTCAGGCTAGTAAACCTGGTTGAAAGACCTTTTTTCAGTGAAATGCAGCTTAGTGCAAAAACAGGCTGCTCTCGCTCTGAAACGCTCATTTTTCACATAAGCCACTTTTCAGCCTTAGGCGACTGTACAGTGCTAAAACAGCCTCCTATCGCTCTGAAACGCTCATTTTTCACATAACCCACTTTTCAGCCTTAATGAATGAAATTCCAGGTAAAAACTCCTTTGCCATGAAGAAGATCCAAATTCAACAAGTTCAGGCTAGTAAACCTGTTTGAAAGACCTTTTTTCAGTGAAATGCAGCTTAGTGCAAAAACAGGCTGCTCTCGCTCTGAAACGCTCATTTTTCACATAAGCCACTTTTCAGCGCTAAAACAGCCTCCAATCGCTCTGAAACGCTCATTTTTGACATAAGCCACTTTTCACCTTTAATGAATGAAATTCCAGGTAAAAACTCCTTTGCCATGAAGAAGATCCAAATTCATGCAGTTCAGGCTAGTAAACCTGGTTGAAAGACCTTTTTTCAGTGAAATGCAGCTTAGTGCAAAAACAGGCTGCTCTCGCTCTGAAACGCTCATTTTTCACATAAGCCACTTTTCAGCGCTAAAACAGCCTCCAATCGCTCTGAAACGCTCATTTTTGACATAAGCCACTTTTCACCTTTAATGAATGAAATTCCAGGTAAAAACTCCTTTGCCATGAAGAAGATCCAAATTCAACCAGTTCAGGCTAGTAAACCTGTTTGAAAGACCTTTTTTCAGTGAAATGCAGCTTAGTGCAAAAACAGGCTGCTCTCGCTCTGAAACGCTCATTTTTCACATAAGCCACTTTTCAGCGCTAAAACAGCCTCTAATCGCTCTGAAACGCTCATTTTTGACATAAGCCACTTTTCACCTTTAATGAATGAAATTCCAGGTAAAAACTCCTTTGCCATGAAGAAGATCCAAATTCATGCAGTTCAGGCTAGTAAACCTGGTTGAAAGACCTTTTTTCAGTGAAATGCAGCTTAGTGCAAAAACAGCCTCCTCTCGCTCTGAAACGCTCATTTTTCACATAAGCCACTTTTCAGCCTTAGGCGACTGTACAGTGCTAAAACAGCCTCCTCTCGCTCTGAAACGCTCATTTTTCACATAAGCCACTTTTCAGCCTTAGGCGACTGTACAGTGCTAAAACAGCCTCCTATCGCTCTGAAACGCTCATTTTTGACATAACCCACTTTTCAGCCTTAATGAATTAAATTCCAGGTAAAAACTCCTTTGCCATGAAGAAGATCCAAATTCAACAAGTTCAGGCTAGTAAACCTGTTTGAAAGACCTTTTTTCAGTGAAATGCAGCTTAGTGCAAAAACAGGCTGCTCTCGCTCTGAAACGCTCATTTTTCACATAAGCCACTTTTCAGCGCTAAAACAGCCTCCAATCGCTCTGAAACGCTCATTTTTGACATAAGCCACTTTTCAGCCTTAGGCGACTGTACAGTGCTAAAACAGCCTCCAATCGCTCTGAAACGCTCATTTTTGACATAAGCCACTTTTCACCTTTAATGAATGAAATTCCAGGTAAAAACTCCTTTGCCATGAAGAAGATCCAAATTCAACCAGTTCAGGCTAGTAAACCTGTTTGAAAGACCTTTTTTCAGTGAAATGCAGCTTAGTGCAAAAACAGGCTGCTCTCGCTCTGAAACGCTCATTTTTCACATAAGCCACTTTTCAGCCTTAGGCGACTGTACAGTGCTAAAACAGCCTCCTCTCGCTCTGAAACGCTCATTTTTCACATAAGCCACTTCTCAGCCTTAGGCGACTGTACAGTGCTAAAACAGCCTCCTATCGCTCTGAAACGCTCATTTTTCACATAACCCACTTTTCAGCCTTAATGAATTAAATTCCAGGTAAAAACTCCTTTGCCATGAAGAAGATCCAAATTCAACAAGTTCAGGCTAGTAAACCTGTTTGAAAGACCTTTTTTCAGTGAAATGCAGCTTAGTGCAAAAACAGGCTGCTCTCGCTCTGAAACGCTCATTTTTCACATAAGCCACTTTTCAGCGCTAAAACAGCCTCCAATCGCTCTGAAACGCTCATTTTTGACATAAGCCACTTTTCAGCCTTAGGCGACTGTACAGTGCTAAAACAGCCTCCAATCGCTCTGAAACGCTCATTTTTGACATAAGCCACTTTTCACCTTTAATGAATGAAATTCCAGGTAAAAACTCCTTTGCCATGAAGAAGATCCAAATTCAACCAGTTCAGGCTAGTAAACCTGTTTGAAAGACCTTTTTTCAGTGAAATGCAGCTTAGTGCAAAAACAGGCTGCTCTCGCTCTGAAACGCTCATTTTTCACATAAGCCACTTTTCAGCGCTAAAACAGCCTCCAATCGCTCTGAAACGCTCATTTTTGACATAAGCCACTTTTCACCTTTAATGAATGAAATTCCAGGTAAAAACTCCTTTGCCATGAAGACGATCCAAATTCATCCAGTTCAGGCTAGTAAACCTGGTTGAAAGACCTTTTTTCAGTGAAATGCAGCTTAGTGCAAAAACAGGCTGCTCTCGCTCTGAAACGCTCATTTTTCACATAAGCCACTTTTCAGCCTTAGGCGACTGTACAGTGCTAAAACAGCCTCCTCTCGCTCTGAAACGCTCATTTTTCACATAAGCCACTTTTCAGCCTTAGGCGACTGTACAGTGCTAAAACAGCCTCCTATCGCTCTGAAACGCTCATTTTTGACATAACCCACTTTTCAGCCTTAATGAATTAAATTCCAGGTAAAAACTCCTTTGCCATGAAGAAGATCCAAATTCAACAAGTTCAGGCTAGTAAACCTGTTTGAAAGACCTTTTTTCAGTGAAATGCAGCTTAGTGCAAAAACAGGCTGCTCTCGCTCTGAAACGCTCATTTTTCACATAAGCCACTTTTCAGCGCTAAAACAGCCTCCAATCGCTCTGAAACGCTCATTTTTGACATAAGCCACTTTTCACCTTTAATGAATGAAATTCCAGGTAAAAACTCCTTTGCCATGAAGAAGATCCAAATTCATGCAGTTCAGGCTAGTAAACCTGGTTGAAAGACCTTTTTTCAGTGAAATGCAGCTTAGTGCAAAAACAGGCTGCTCTCGCTCTGAAACGCTCATTTTTCACATAAGCCACTTTTCAGCGCTAAAACAGCCTCCAATCGCTCTGAAACGCTCATTTTTGACATAAGCCACTTTTCACCTTTAATGAATGAAATTCCAGGTAAAAGCTCCTTTGCCATGAAGAAGATCCAAATTCAACCAGTTCAGGCTAGTAAACCTGGTTGAAAGACCTTTTTTCAGTGAAATGCAGCTTAGTGCAAAAACAGCCTCCTCTCGCTCTGAAACGCTCATTTTTCACATAAGCCACTTTTCAGCCTTAGGCGACTGTACAGTGCTAAAACAGCCTCCTCTCGCTCTGAAACGCTCATTTTTCACATAAGCCACTTTTCAGCCTTAGGCGACTGTACAGTGCTAAAACAGCCTCCAATCGCTCTGAAACGCTCATTTTTGACATAAGCCACTTTTCACCTTTAATGAATGAAATTCCAGGTAAAAACTCCTTTGCCATGAAGAAGATCCAAATTTAACCAGTTCAGGCTAGTAAACCTGTTTGAAAGACCTTTTTTCAGTGAAATGCAGCTTAGTGCAAAAACAGGCTGCTCTCGCTCTGAAACGCTCATTTTTCACATAAGCCACTTTTCAGCGCTAAAACAGCCTCCAATCGCTCTGAAACGCTCATTTTTGACATAAGCCACTTTTCACCTTTAATGAATGAAATTCCAGGTAAAAACTCCTTTGCCATGAAGAAGATCCAAATTCATGCAGTTCAGGCTAGTAAACCTGGTTGAAAGACCTTTTTTCAGTGAAATGCAGCTTAGTGCAAAAACAGCCTCCTCTCGCTCTGAAACGCTCATTTTTCACATAAGCCACTTTTCAGCCTTAGGCGACTGTACAGTGCTAAAACAGCCTCCTCTCGCTCTGAAACGCTCATTTTTCACATAAGCCACTTTTCAGCCTTAGGCGACTGTACAGTGCTAAAACAGCCTCCTATCGCTCTGAAACGCTCATTTTTGACATAACCCACTTTTCAGCCTTAATGAATTAAATTCCAGGTAAAAACTCCTTTGCCATGAAGAAGATCCAAATTCAACAAGTTCAGGCTAGTAAACCTGTTTGAAAGACCTTTTTTCAGTGAAATGCAGCTTAGTGCAAAAACAGGCTGCTCTCGCTCTGAAACGCTCATTTTTCACATAAGCCACTTTTCAGCGCTAAAACAGCCTCCAATCGCTCTGAAACGCTCATTTTTGACATAAGCCACTTTTCAGCCTTAGGCGACTGTACAGTGCTAAAACAGCCTCCAATCGCTCTGAAACGCTCATTTTTGACATAAGCCACTTTTCACCTTTAATGAATGAAATTCCAGGTAAAAACTCCTTTGCCATGAAGAAGATCCAAATTCAACCAGTTCAGGCTAGTAAACCTGTTTGAAAGACCTTTTTTCAGTGAAATGCAGCTTAGTGCAAAAACAGGCTGCTCTCGCTCTGAAACGCTCATTTTTCACATAAGCCACTTTTCAGCCTTAGGAGACTGTACAGTGCTAAAACAGCCTCCTCTCGCTCTGAAACGCTCATTTTTCACATAAGCCACTTTTCAGCCTTAGGCGACTGTACAGTGCTAAAACAGCCTCCAATCGCTCTGAAACGCTCATTTTTGACATAAGCCACTTTTCACCTTTAATGAATGAAATTCCAGGTAAAAACTCCTTTGCCATGAAGAAGATCCAAATTCATGCAGTTCAGGCTAGTAAACCTGGTTGAAAGACCTTTTTTCAGTGAAATGCAGCTTAGTGCAAAAACAGGCTGCTCTCGCTCTGAAACGCTCATTTTTCATATAAGCCACTTTTCAGCGCTAAAACAGCCTCCAATCGCTCTGAAACGCTCATTTTTGACATAAGCCACTTTTCACCTTTAATGAATGAAATTCCAGGTAAAAGCTCCTTTGCCATGAAGAAGATCCAAATTCAACCAGTTCAGGCTAGTAAACCTGTTTGAAAGACCTTTTTTCAGTGAAATGCAGCTTAGTGCAAAAACAGGCTGCTCTCGCTCTGAAACGCTCATTTTTCACATAAGCCACTTTTCAGCCTTAGGCGACTGTACAGTGCTAAAACAGCCTCCTCTCGCTCTGAAACGCTCATTTTTCACATAAGCCACTTTTCAGCCTTAGGCGACTGTACAGTGCTAAAACAGCCTCCTCTCGCTCTGAAACGCTCATTTTTCACATAAGCCACTTTTCAGCCTTAGGCGACTGTACAGTGCTAAAACAGCCTCCAATCGCTCTGAAACGCTCATTTTTGACATAAGCCACTTTTCACCTTTAATGAATGAAATTCCAGGTAAAAACTCCTTTGCCATGAAGAAGATCCAAATTTAACCAGTTCAGGCTAGTAAACCTGTTTGAAAGACCTTTTTTCAGTGAAATGCAGCTTAGTGCAAAAACAGGCTGCTCTCGCTCTGAAACGCTCATTTTTCACATAAGCCACTTTTCAGCGCTAAAACAGCCTCCAATCGCTCTGAAACGCTCATTTTTGACATAAGCCACTTTTCACCTTTAATGAATGAAATTCCAGGTAAAAACTCCTTTGCCATGAAGAAGATCCAAATTCAACCAGTTCAGGCTAGTAAACCTGTTTGAAAGACCTTTTTTCAGTGAAATGCAGCTTAGTGCAAAAACAGGCTGCTCTCGCTCTGAAACGCTCATTTTTGACATAAGCCACTTTTCACCTTTAATGAATGAAATTCCAGGTAAAAACTCCTTTGCCATGAAGAAGATCCAAATTCATCCAGTTCAGGCTAGTAAACCTGGTTGAAAGACCTTTTTTCAGTGAAATGCAGCTTAGTGCAAAAACAGGCTGCTTTCGCTCTGAAACGCTCATTTTTCACATAAGCCACTTTTCAGCGCTAAAACAGCCTCCAATCGCTCTGAAACGCTCATTTTTGACATAAGCCACTTTTCAGCCTTAGGCGACTGTACAGTGCTAAAACAGCCTCCAATCGCTCTGAAACGCTCATTTTTGACATAAGCCACTTTTCACCTTTAATGAATGAAATTCCAGGTAAAAACTCCTTTGCCATGAAGAAGATCCAAATTCAACCAGTTCAGGCTAGTAAACCTGTTTGAAAGACCTTTTTTCAGTGAAATGCAGCTTAGTGCAAAAACAGGCTGCTCTCGCTCTGAAACGCTCATTTTTCACATAAGCCACTTTTCAGCCTTAGGAGACTGTACAGTGCTAAAACAGCCTCCTCTCGCTCTGAAACGCTCATTTTTCACATAAGCCACTTTTCAGCCTTAGGCGACTGTACAGTGCTAAAACAGCCTCCAATCGCTCTGAAACGCTCATTTTTGACATAAGCCACTTTTCACCTTTAATGAATGAAATTCCAGGTAAAAACTCCTTTGCCATGAAGAAGATCCAAATTCATGCAGTTCAGGCTAGTAAACCTGGTTGAAAGACCTTTTTTCAGTGAAATGCAGCTTAGTGCAAAAACAGGCTGCTCTCGCTCTGAAACGCTCATTTTTCATATAAGCCACTTTTCAGCGCTAAAACAGCCTCCAATCGCTCTGAAACGCTCATTTTTGACATAAGCCACTTTTCACCTTTAATGAATGAAATTCCAGGTAAAAGCTCCTTTGCCATGAAGAAGATCCAAATTCAACCAGTTCAGGCTAGTAAACCTGTTTGAAAGACCTTTTTTCAGTGAAATGCAGCTTAGTGCAAAAACAGGCTGCTCTCGCTCTGAAACGCTCATTTTTCACATAAGCCACTTTTCAGCCTTAGGCGACTGTACAGTGCTAAAACAGCCTCCTCTCGCTCTGAAACGCTCATTTTTCACATAAGCCACTTTTCAGCCTTAGGCGACTGTACAGTGCTAAAACAGCCTCCAATCGCTCTGAAACGCTCATTTTTGACATAAGCCACTTTTCACCTTTAATGAATGAAATTCCAGGTAAAAACTCCTTTGCCATGAAGAAGATCCAAATTCAACCAGTTCAGGCTAGTAAACCTGTTTGAAAGACCTTTTTTCAGTGAAATGCAGCTTAGTGCAAAAACAGGCTGCTCTCGCTCTGAAACGCTCATTTTTCACATAAGCCACTTTTCAGCGCTAAAACAGCCTCCAATCGCTCTGAAACGCTCATTTTTGACATAAGCCACTTTTCACCTTTAATGAATGAAATTCCAGGTAAAAGCTCCTTTGCCATGAAGAAGATCCAAATTCAACCAGTTCAGGCTAGTAAACCTGTTTGAAAGACCTTTTTTCAGTGAAATGCAGCTTAGTGCAAAAACAGGCTGCTCTCGCTCTGAAACGCTCATTTTTCACATAAGCCACTTTTCAGCCTTAGGCGACTGTACAGTGCTAAAACAGCCTCCAATCGCTCTGAAACGCTCATTTTTGACATAAGCCACTTTTCACCTTTAATGAATGAAATTCCAGGTAAAAACTCCTTTGCCATGAAGAAGATCCAAATTCATGCAGTTCAGGCTAGTAAACCTGGTTGAAAGACCTTTTTTCAGTGAAATGCAGCTTAGTGCAAAAACAGCCTCCTCTCGCTCTGAAACGCTCATTTTTCACATAAGCCACTTTTCAGCCTTAGGCGACTGTACAGTGCTAAAACAGCCTCCTCTCGCTCTGAAACGCTCATTTTTCACATAAGCCACTTTTCAGCCTTAGGCGACTGTACAGTGCTAAAACAGCCTCCAATCGCTCTGAAACGCTCATTTTTGACATAAGCCACTTTTCACCTTTAATGAATGAAATTCCAGGTAAAAACTCCTTTGCCATGAAGAAGATCCAAATTTAACCAGTTCAGGCTAGTAAACATGTTTGAAAGACCTTTTTTCAGTGAAATGCAGCTTAGTGCAAAAACAGGCTGCTCTCGCTCTGAAACGCTCATTTTTCACATAAGCCACTTTTCAGCGCTAAAACAGCCTCCAATCGCTCTGAAACGCTCATTTTTGACATAAGCCACTTTTCACCTTTAATGAATGAAATTCCAGGTAAAAACTCCTTTGCCATGAAGAAGATCCAAATTCATCCAGTTCAGGCTAGTAAACCTGGTTGAAAGACCTTTTTTCAGTGAAATGCAGCTTAGTGCAAAAACAGGCTGCTCTCGCTCTGAAACGCTCATTTTTCACATAAGCCACTTTTCAGCCTTAGGCGACTGTACAGTGCTAAAACAGCCTCCTCTCGCTCTGAAACGCTCATTTTTCACATAAGCCACTTTTCAGCCTTAGGCGACTGTACAGTGCTAAAACAGCCTCCAATCGCTCTGAAACGCTCATTTTTGACATAAGCCACTTTTCACCTTTAATGAATGAAATTCCAGGTAAAAACTCCTTTGCCATGAAGAAGATCCAAATTCATGCAGTTCAGGCTAGTAAACCTGGTTGAAAGACCTTTTTTCAGTGAAATGCAGCTTAGTGCAAAAACAGGCTGCTCTCGCTCTGAAACGCTCATTTTTCACATAAGCCACTTTTCAGCGCTAAAACAGCCTCCAATCGCTCTGAAACGCTCATTTTTGACATAAGCCACTTTTCACCTTTAATGAATGAAATTCCAGGTAAAAACTCCTTTGCCATGAAGAAGATCCAAATTCATGCAGTTCAGGCTAGTAAACCTGGTTGAAAGACCTTTTTTCAGTGAAATGCAGCTTAGTGCAAAAACAGGCTGCTCTCGCTCTGAAACGCTCATTTTTCACATAAGCCACTTTTCAGCGCTAAAACAGCCTCCAATCGCTCTGAAACGCTCATTTTTGACATAAGCCACTTTTCACCTTTAATGAATGAAATTCCAGGTAAAAACTCCTTTGCCATGAAGAAGATCCAAATTCATGCAGTTCAGGCTAGTAAACCTGGTTGAAAGACCTTTTTTCAGTGAAATGCAGCTTAGTGCAAAAACAGGCTGCTCTCGCTCTGAAACGCTCATTTTTCACATAAGCCACTTTTCAGCCTTAGGCGACTGTACAGTGCTAAAACAGCCTCCTATCGCTCTGAAACGCTCATTTTTGACATAACCCACTTTTCAGCCTTAATGAATTAAATTCCAGGTAAAAACTCCTTTGCCATGAAGAAGATCCAAATTCAACAAGTTCAGGCTAGTAAACCTGTTTGAAAGACCTTTTTTCAGTGAAATGCAGCTTAGTGCAAAAACAGGCTGCTCTCGCTCTGAAACGCTCATTTTTCACATAAGCCACTTTTCAGCGCTAAAACAGCCTCCAATTGCTCTGAAACGCTCATTTTTGACATAAGCCACTTTTCAGCCTTAGGCGACTGTACAGTGCTAAAACAGCCTCCAATCGCTCTGAAACGCTCATTTTTGACATAAGCCACTTTTCACCTTTAATGAATGAAATTCCAGGTAAAAACTCCTTTGCCATGAAGAAGATCCAAATTCAACCAGTTCAGGCTAGTAAACCTGTTTGAAAGACCTTTTTTCAGTGAAATGCAGCTTAGTGCAAAAACAGGCTGCTCTCGCTCTGAAACGCTCATTTTTCACATAAGCCACTTTTCAGCGCTAAAACAGCCTCCAATCGCTCTGAAACGCTCATTTTTGACATAAGCCACTTTTCAGCCTTAGGCGACTGTACAGTGCTAAAACAGCCTCCTATCGCTCTGAAACGCTCATTTTTGACATAACCCACTTTTCAGCCTTAATGAATTAAATTCCAGGTAAAAACTCCTTTGCCATGAAGAAGATCCAAATTCAACAAGTTCAGGCTAGTAAACCTGTTTGAAAGACCTTTTTTCAGTGAAATGCAGCTTAGTGCAAAAACAGGCTGCTCTCGCTCTGAAACGCTCATTTTTCACATAAGCCACTTTTCAGCGCTAAAACAGCCTCCAATTGCTCTGAAACGCTCATTTTTGACATAAGCCACTTTTCAGCCTTAGGCGACTGTACAGTGCTAAAACAGCCTCCAATCGCTCTGAAACGCTCATTTTTGACATAAGCCACTTTTCACCTTTAATGAATGAAATTCCAGGTAAAAACTCCTTTGCCATGAAGAAGATCCAAATTCAACCAGTTCAGGCTAGTAAACCTGTTTGAAAGACCTTTTTTCAGTGAAATGCAGCTTAGTGCAAAAACAGGCTGCTCTCGCTCTGAAACGCTCATTTTTCACATAAGCCACTTTTCAGCCTTAGGCGACTGTACAGTGCTAAAACAGCCTCCTATCGCTCTGAAACGCTCATTTTTGACATAACCCACTTTTCAGCCTTAATGAATTAAATTCCAGGTAAAAACTCCTTTGCCATGAAGAAGATCCAAATTCAACAAGTTCAGGCTAGTAAACCTGTTTGAAAGACCTTTTTTCAGTGAAATGCAGCTTAGTGCAAAAACAGGCTGCTCTCGCTCTGAAACGCTCATTTTTCACATAAGCCACTTTTCAGCGCTAAAACAGCCTCCAATCGCTCTGAAACGCTCATTTTTGACATAAGCCACTTTTCAGCCTTAGGCGACTGTACAGTGCTAAAACAGCCTCCAATCGCTCTGAAACGCTCATTTTTGACATAAGCCACTTTTCACCTTTAATGAATGAAATTCCAGGTAAAAACTCCTTTGCCATGAAGAAGATCCAAATTCAACCAGTTCAGGCTAGTAAACCTGTTTGAAAGACCTTTTTTCAGTGAAATGCAGCTTAGTGCAAAAACAGGCTGCTCTCGCTCTGAAACGCTCATTTTTCACATAAGCCACTTTTCAGCGCTAAAACAGCCTCCAATCGCTCTGAAACGCTCATTTTTGACATAAGCCACTTTTCACCTTTAATGAATGAAATTCCAGGTAAAAACTCCTTTGCCATGAAGAAGATCCAAATTCATGCAGTTCAGGCTAGTAAACCTGGTTGAAAGACCTTTTTTCAGTGAAATGCAGCTTAGTGCAAAAACAGGCTGCTCTCGCTCTGAAACGCTCATTTTTCACATAAGCCACTTTTCAGCGCTAAAACAGCCTCCAATCGCTCTGAAACGCTCATTTTTGACATAAGCCACTTTTCACCTTTAATGAATGAAATTCCAGGTAAAAGCTCCTTTGCCATGAAGAAGATCCAAATTCAACCAGTTCAGGCTAGTAAACCTGGTTGAAAGACCTTTTTTCAGTGAAATGCAGCTTAGTGCAAAAACAGCCTCCTCTCGCTCTGAAACGCTCATTTTTCACATAAGCCACTTTTCAGCCTTAGGCGACTGTACAGTGCTAAAACAGCCTCCTCTCGCTCTGAAACGCTCATTTTTCACATAAGCCACTTTTCAGCCTTAGGCGACTGTACAGTGCTAAAACAGCCTCCAATCGCTCTGAAACGCTCATTTTTGACATAAGCCACTTTTCACCTTTAATGAATGAAATTCCAGGTAAAAACTCCTTTGCCATGAAGAAGATCCAAATTTAACCAGTTCAGGCTAGTAAACCTGTTTGAAAGACCTTTTTTCAGTGAAATGCAGCTTAGTGCAAAAACAGGCTGCTCTCGCTCTGAAACGCTCATTTTTCACATAAGCCACTTTTCAGCGCTAAAACAGCCTCCAATCGCTCTGAAACGCTCATTTTTGACATAAGCCACTTTTCACCTTTAATGAATGAAATTCCAGGTAAAAACTCCTTTGCCATGAAGAAGATCCAAATTCAACCAGTTCAGGCTAGTAAACCTGTTTGAAAGACCTTTTTTCAGTGAAATGCAGCTTAGTGCAAAAACAGGCTGCTCTCGCTCTGAAACGCTCATTTTTCACATAAGCCACTTTTCAGCGCTAAAACAGCCTCCAATCGCTCTGAAACGCTCATTTTTGACATAAGCCACTTTTCACCTTTAATGAATGAAATTCCAGGTAAAAACTCCTTTGCCATGAAGAAGATCCAAATTCATCCAGTTCAGGCTAGTAAACCTGGTTGAAAGACCTTTTTTCAGTGAAATGCAGCTTAGTGCAAAAACAGGCTGCTTTCGCTCTGAAACGCTCATTTTTCACATAAGCCACTTTTCAGCGCTAAAACAGCCTCCAATCGCTCTGAAACGCTCATTTTTGACATAAGCCACTTTTCAGCCTTAGGCGACTGTACAGTGCTAAAACAGCCTCCAATCGCTCTGAAACGCTCATTTTTGACATAAGCCACTTTTCACCTTTAATGAATGAAATTCCAGGTAAAAACTCCTTTGCCATGAAGAAGATCCAAATTCAACCAGTTCAGGCTAGTAAACCTGTTTGAAAGACCTTTTTTCAGTGAAATGCAGCTTAGTGCAAAAACAGGCTGCTCTCGCTCTGAAACGCTCATTTTTCACATAAGCCACTTTTCAGCCTTAGGAGACTGTACAGTGCTAAAACAGCCTCCTCTCGCTCTGAAACGCTCATTTTTCACATAAGCCACTTTTCAGCCTTAGGCGACTGTACAGTGCTAAAACAGCCTCCAATCGCTCTGAAACGCTCATTTTTGACATAAGCCACTTTTCACCTTTAATGAATGAAATTCCAGGTAAAAACTCCTTTGCCATGAAGAAGATCCAAATTCATGCAGTTCAGGCTAGTAAACCTGGTTGAAAGACCTTTTTTCAGTGAAATGCAGCTTAGTGCAAAAACAGGCTGCTCTCGCTCTGAAACGCTCATTTTTCATATAAGCCACTTTTCAGCGCTAAAACAGCCTCCAATCGCTCTGAAACGCTCATTTTTGACATAAGCCACTTTTCACCTTTAATGAATGAAATTCCAGGTAAAAGCTCCTTTGCCATGAAGAAGATCCAAATTCAACCAGTTCAGGCTAGTAAACCTGTTTGAAAGACCTTTTTTCAGTGAAATGCAGCTTAGTGCAAAAACAGGCTGCTCTCGCTCTGAAACGCTCATTTTTCACATAAGCCACTTTTCAGCCTTAGGCGACTGTACAGTGCTAAAACAGCCTCCTCTCGCTCTGAAACGCTCATTTTTCACATAAGCCACTTTTCAGCCTTAGGCGACTGTACAGTGCTAAAACAGCCTCCAATCGCTCTGAAACGCTCATTTTTGACATAAGCCACTTTTCACCTTTAATGAATGAAATTCCAGGTAAAAACTCCTTTGCCATGAAGAAGATCCAAATTCAACCAGTTCAGGCTAGTAAACCTGTTTGAAAGACCTTTTTTCAGTGAAATGCAGCTTAGTGCAAAAACAGGCTGCTCTCGCTCTGAAACGCTCATTTTTCACATAAGCCACTTTTCAGCGCTAAAACAGCCTCCAATCGCTCTGAAACGCTCATTTTTGACATAAGCCACTTTTCACCTTTAATGAATGAAATTCCAGGTAAAAACTCCTTTGCCATGAAGAAGATCCAAATTCATGCAGTTCAGGCTAGTAAACCTGGTTGAAAGACCTTTTTTCAGTGAAATGCAGCTTAGTGCAAAAACAGGCTGCTCTCGCTCTGAAACGCTCATTTTTCATATAAGCCACTTTTCAGCGCTAAAACAGCCTCCAATCGCTCTGAAACGCTCATTTTTGACATAAGCCACTTTTCACCTTTAATGAATGAAATTCCAGGTAAAAGCTCCTTTGCCATGAAGAAGATCCAAATTCAACCAGTTCAGGCTAGTAAACCTGTTTGAAAGACCTTTTTTCAGTGAAATGCAGCTTAGTGCAAAAACAGGCTGCTCTCGCTCTGAAACGCTCATTTTTCACATAAGCCACTTTTCAGCCTTAGGCGACTGTACAGTGCTAAAACAGCCTCCTCTCGCTCTGAAACGCTCATTTTTCACATAAGCCACTTTTCAGCCTTAGGCGACTGTACAGTGCTAAAACAGCCTCCAATCGCTCTGAAACGCTCATTTTTGACATAAGCCACTTTTCACCTTTAATGAATGAAATTCCAGGTAAAAACTCCTTTGCCATGAAGAAGATCCAAATTCAACCAGTTCAGGCTAGTAAACCTGTTTGAAAGACCTTTTTTCAGTGAAATGCAGCTTAGTGCAAAAACAGGCTGCTCTCGCTCTGAAACGCTCATTTTTCACATAAGCCACTTTTCAGCGCTAAAACAGCCTCCAATCGCTCTGAAACGCTCATTTTTGACATAAGCCACTTTTCACCTTTAATGAATGAAATTCCAGGTAAAAGCTCCTTTGCCATGAAGAAGATCCAAATTCAACCAGTTCAGGCTAGTAAACCTGTTTGAAAGACCTTTTTTCAGTGAAATGCAGCTTAGTGCAAAAACAGGCTGCTCTCGCTCTGAAACGCTCATTTTTCACATAAGCCACTTTTCAGCCTTAGGCGACTGTACAGTGCTAAAACAGCCTCCAATCGCTCTGAAACGCTCATTTTTGACATAAGCCACTTTTCACCTTTAATGAATGAAATTCCAGGTAAAAACTCCTTTGCCATGAAGAAGATCCAAATTCATGCAGTTCAGGCTAGTAAACCTGGTTGAAAGACCTTTTTTCAGTGAAATGCAGCTTAGTGCAAAAACAGCCTCCTCTCGCTCTGAAACGCTCATTTTTCACATAAGCCACTTTTCAGCCTTAGGCGACTGTACAGTGCTAAAACAGCCTCCTCTCGCTCTGAAACGCTCATTTTTCACATAAGCCACTTTTCAGCCTTAGGCGACTGTACAGTGCTAAAACAGCCTCCAATCGCTCTGAAACGCTCATTTTTGACATAAGCCACTTTTCACCTTTAATGAATGAAATTCCAGGTAAAAACTCCTTTGCCATGAAGAAGATCCAAATTTAACCAGTTCAGGCTAGTAAACATGTTTGAAAGACCTTTTTTCAGTGAAATGCAGCTTAGTGCAAAAACAGGCTGCTCTCGCTCTGAAACGCTCATTTTTCACATAAGCCACTTTTCAGCGCTAAAACAGCCTCCAATCGCTCTGAAACGCTCATTTTTGACATAAGCCACTTTTCACCTTTAATGAATGAAATTCCAGGTAAAAACTCCTTTGCCATGAAGAAGATCCAAATTCATCCAGTTCAGGCTAGTAAACCTGGTTGAAAGACCTTTTTTCAGTGAAATGCAGCTTAGTGCAAAAACAGGCTGCTCTCGCTCTAAAACGCTCATTTTTCACATAAGCCACTTTTCAGCCTTAGGCGACTGTACAGTGCTAAAACAGCCTCCTCTCGCTCTGAAACGCTCATTTTTCACATAAGCCACTTTTCAGCCTTAGGCGACTGTACAGTGCTAAAACAGCCTCCAATCGCTCTGAAACGCTCATTTTTGACATAAGCCACTTTTCACCTTTAATGAATGAAATTCCAGGTAAAAACTCCTTTGCCATGAAGAAGATCCAAATTCATGCAGTTCAGGCTAGTAAACCTGGTTGAAAGACCTTTTTTCAGTGAAATGCAGCTTAGTGCAAAAACAGGCTGCTCTCGCTCTGAAACGCTCATTTTTCACATAAGCCACTTTTCAGCGCTAAAACAGCCTCCAATCGCTCTGAAACGCTCATTTTTGACATAAGCCACTTTTCACCTTTAATGAATGAAATTCCAGGTAAAAGCTCCTTTGCCATGAAGAAGATCCAAATTCAACCAGTTCAGGCTAGTAAACCTGTTTGAAAGACCTTTTTTCAGTGAAATGCAGCTTAGTGCAAAAACAGGCTGCTCTCGCTCTGAAACGCTCATTTTTCACATAAGCCACTTTTCAGCCTTAGGCGACTGTACAGTGCTAAAACAGCCTCCTATCGCTCTGAAACGCTCATTTTTGACATAACCCACTTTTCAGCCTTAATGAATTAAATTCCAGGTAAAAACTCCTTTGCCATGAAGAAGATCCAAATTCAACAAGTTCAGGCTAGTAAACCTGTTTGAAAGACCTTTTTTCAGTGAAATGCAGCTTAGTGCAAAAACAGGCTGCTCTCGCTCTGAAACGCTCATTTTTCACATAAGCCACTTTTCAGCGCTAAAACAGCCTCCAATTGCTCTGAAACGCTCATTTTTGACATAAGCCACTTTTCAGCCTTAGGCGACTGTACAGTGCTAAAACAGCCTCCAATCGCTCTGAAACGCTCATTTTTGACATAAGCCACTTTTCACCTTTAATGAATGAAATTCCAGGTAAAAACTCCTTTGCCATGAAGAAGATCCAAATTCAACCAGTTCAGGCTAGTAAACCTGTTTGAAAGACCTTTTTTCAGTGAAATGCAGCTTAGTGCAAAAACAGGCTGCTCTCGCTCTGAAACGCTCATTTTTCACATAAGCCACTTTTCAGCCTTAGGCGACTGTACAGTGCTAAAACAGCCTCCTCTCGCTCTGAAACGCTCATTTTTCACATAAGCCACTTTTCAGCCTTAGGCGACTGTACAGTGCTAAAACAGCCTCCTATCGCTCTGAAACGCTCATTTTTCACATAACCCACTTTTCAGCCTTAATGAATTAAATTCCAGGTAAAAACTACTTTGCCATGAAGAAGATCCAAATTCAACAAGTTCAGGCTAGTAAACCTGTTTGAAAGACCTTTTTTCAGTGAAATGCAGCTTAGTGCAAAAACAGGCTGCTCTCGCTCTGAAACGCTCATTTTTCACATAAGCCACTTTTCAGCGCTAAAACAGCCTCCAATCGCTCTGAAACGCTCATTTTTGACATAAGCCACTTTTCAGCCTTAGGCGACTGTACAGTGCTAAAACAGCCTCCTATCGCTCTGAAACGCTCATTTTTGACATAACCCACTTTTCAGCCTTAATGAATTAAATTCCAGGTAAAAACTCCTTTGCCATGAAGAAGATCCAAATTCATGCAGTTCAGGCTAGTAAACCTGGTTGAAAGACCTTTTTTCAGTGAAATGCAGCTTAGTGCAAAAACAGGCTGCTCTCGCTCTGAAACGCTCATTTTTCACATAAGCCACTTTTCAGCGCTAAAACAGCCTCCAATCGCTCTGAAACGCTCATTTTTGACATAAGCCACTTTTCACCTTTAATGAATGAAATTCCAGGTAAAAGCTCCTTTGCCATGAAGAAGATCCAAATTCAACCAGTTCAGGCTAGTAAACCTGGTTGAAAGACCTTTTTTCAGTGAAATGCAGCTTAGTGCAAAAACAGCCTCCTCTCGCTCTGAAACGCTCATTTTTCACATAAGCCACTTTTCAGCCTTAGGCGACTGTACAGTGCTAAAACAGCCTCCTCTCGCTCTGAAACGCTCATTTTTCACATAAGCCACTTTTCAGCCTTAGGCGACTGTACAGTGCTAAAACAGCCTCCAATCGCTCTGAAACGCTCATTTTTGACATAAGCCACTTTTCACCTTTAATGAATGAAATTCCAGGTAAAAACTCCTTTGCCATGAAGAAGATCCAAATTCAACCAGTTCAGGCTAGTAAACCTGTTTGAAAGACCTTTTTTCAGTGAAATGCAGCTTAGTGCAAAAACAGGCTGCTCTCGCTCTGAAACGCTCATTTTTCACATAAGCCACTTTTCAGCGCTAAAACAGCCTCCAATCGCTCTGAAACGCTCATTTTTGACATAAGCCACTTTTCACCTTTAATGAATGAAATTCCAGGTAAAAACTCCTTTGCCATGAAGAAGATCCAAATTCATCCAGTTCAGGCTAGTAAACCTGGTTGAAAGACCTTTTTTCAGTGAAATGCAGCTTAGTGCAAAAACAGGCTGCTTTCGCTCTGAAACGCTCATTTTTCACATAAGCCACTTTTCAGCGCTAAAACAGCCTCCAATCGCTCTGAAACGCTCATTTTTGACATAAGCCACTTTTCAGCCTTAGGCGACTGTACAGTGCTAAAACAGCCTCCAATCGCTCTGAAACGCTCATTTTTGACATAAGCCACTTTTCAGCCTTAGGCGACTGTACAGTGCTAAAACAGCCTCCAATCGCTCTGAAACGCTCATTTTTGACATAAGCCACTTTTCACCTTTAATGAATGAAATTCCAGGTAAAAACTCCTTTGCCATGAAGAAGATCCAAATTCATCCAGTTCAGGCTAGTAAACCTGGTTGAAAGACCTTTTTTCAGTGAAATGCAGCTTAGTGCAAAAACAGGCTGCTCTCGCTCTGAAACGCTCATTTTTCACATAAGCCACTTTTCAGCGCTAAAACAGCCTCCAATCGCTCTGAAACGCTCATTTTTGACATAAGCCACTTTTCACCTTTAATGAATGAAATTCCAGGTAAAAACTCCTTTGCCATGAAGAAGATCCAAATTCATGCAGTTCAGGCTAGTAAACCTGGTTGAAAGACCTTTTTTCAGTGAAATGCAGCTTAGTGCAAAAACAGCCTCCTCTCGCTCTGAAACGCTCATTTTTCACATAAGCCACTTTTCAGCCTTAGGCGACTGTACAGTGCTAAAACAGCCTCCTCTCGCTCTGAAACGCTCATTTTTCACATAAGCCACTTTTCAGCCTTAGGCGACTGTACAGTGCTAAAACAGCCTCCTATCGCTCTGAAACGCTCATTTTTGACATAACCCACTTTTCAGCCTTAATGAATTAAATTCCAGGTAAAAACTCCTTTGCCATGAAGAAGATCCAAATTCAACAAGTTCAGGCTAGTAAACCTGTTTGAAAGACCTTTTTTCAGTGAAATGCAGCTTAGTGCAAAAACAGGCTGCTCTCGCTCTGAAACGCTCATTTTTCACATAAGCCACTTTTCAGCGCTAAAACAGCCTCCAATCGCTCTGAAACGCTCATTTTTGACATAAGCCACTTTTCAGCCTTAGGCGACTGTACAGTGCTAAAACAGCCTCCAATCGCTCTGAAACGCTCATTTTTGACATAAGCCACTTTTCACCTTTAATGAATGAAATTCCAGGTAAAAACTCCTTTGCCATGAAGAAGATCCAAATTCAACCAGTTCAGGCTAGTAAACCTGTTTGAAAGACCTTTTTTCAGTGAAATGCAGCTTAGTGCAAAAACAGGCTGCTCTCGCTCTGAAACGCTCATTTTTCACATAAGCCACTTTTCAGCGCTAAAACAGCCTCCAATCGCTCTGAAACGCTCATTTTTGACATAAGCCACTTTTCACCTTTAATGAATGAAATTCCAGGTAAAAACTCCTTTGCCATGAAGAAGATCCAAATTCATGCAGTTCAGGCTAGTAAACCTGGTTGAAAGACCTTTTTTCAGTGAAATGCAGCTTAGTGCAAAAACAGGCTGCTCTCGCTCTGAAACGCTCATTTTTCACATAAGCCACTTTTCAGCGCTAAAACAGCCTCCAATCGCTCTGAAACGCTCATTTTTGACATAAGCCACTTTTCACCTTTAATGAATGAAATTCCAGGTAAAAGCTCCTTTGCCATGAAGAAGATCCAAATTCAACCAGTTCAGGCTAGTAAACCTGGTTGAAAGACCTTTTTTCAGTGAAATGCAGCTTAGTGCAAAAACAGCCTCCTCTCGCTCTGAAACGCTCATTTTTCACATAAGCCACTTTTCAGCCTTAGGCGACTGTACAGTGCTAAAACAGCCTCCTCTCGCTCTGAAACGCTCATTTTTCACATAAGCCACTTTTCAGCCTTAGGCGACTGTACAGTGCTAAAACAGCCTCCAATCGCTCTGAAACGCTCATTTTTGACATAAGCCACTTTTCACCTTTAATGAATGAAATTCCAGGTAAAAACTCCTTTGCCATGAAGAAGATCCAAATTTAACCAGTTCAGGCTAGTAAACCTGTTTGAAAGACCTTTTTTCAGTGAAATGCAGCTTAGTGCAAAAACAGGCTGCTCTCGCTCTGAAACGCTCATTTTTCACATAAGCCACTTTTCAGCGCTAAAACAGCCTCCAATCGCTCTGAAACGCTCATTTTTGACATAAGCCACTTTTCACCTTTGATGAATGAAATTCCAGGTAAAAACTCCTTTGCCATGAAGAAGATCCAAATTCAACCAGTTCAGGCTAGTAAACCTGTTTGAAAGACCTTTTTTCAGTGAAATGCAGCTTAGTGCAAAAACAGGCTGCTCTCGCTCTGAAACGCTCATTTTTCACATAAGCCACTTTTCAGCGCTAAAACAGCCTCCAATCGCTCTGAAACGCTCATTTTTGACATAAGCCACTTTTCACCTTTAATGAATGAAATTCCAGGTAAAAACTCCTTTGCCATGAAGAAGATCCAAATTCATCCAGTTCAGGCTAGTAAACCTGGTTGAAAGACCTTTTTTCAGTGAAATGCAGCTTAGTGCAAAAACAGGCTGCTTTCGCTCTGAAACGCTCATTTTTCACATAAGCCACTTTTCAGCGCTAAAACAGCCTCCAATCGCTCTGAAACGCTCATTTTTGACATAAGCCACTTTTCACCTTTAATGAATGAAATTCCAGGTAAAAACTCCTTTGCCATGAAGAAGATCCAAATTCATGCAGTTCAGGCTAGTAAACCTGGTTGAAAGACCTTTTTTCAGTGAAATGCAGCTTAGTGCAAAAACAGGCTGCTCTCGCTCTGAAACGCTCATTTTTCACATAAGCCACTTTTCAGCCTTAGGCGACTGTACAGTGCTAAAACAGCCTCCTATCGCTCTGAAACGCTCATTTTTGACATAACCCACTTTTCAGCCTTAATGAATTAAATTCCAGGTAAAAACTCCTTTGCCATGAAGAAGATCCAAATTCAACAAGTTCAGGCTAGTAAACCTGTTTGAAAGACCTTTTTTCAGTGAAATGCAGCTTAGTGCAAAAACAGGCTGCTCTCGCTCTGAAACGCTCATTTTTCACATAAGCCACTTTTCAGCGCTAAAACAGCCTCCAATTGCTCTGAAACGCTCATTTTTGACATAAGCCACTTTTCAGCCTTAGGCGACTGTACAGTGCTAAAACAGCCTCCAATCGCTCTGAAACGCTCATTTTTGACATAAGCCACTTTTCACCTTTAATGAATGAAATTCCAGGTAAAAACTCCTTTGCCATGAAGAAGATCCAAATTCAACCAGTTCAGGCTAGTAAACCTGTTTGAAAGACCTTTTTTCAGTGAAATGCAGCTTAGTGCAAAAACAGGCTGCTCTCGCTCTGAAACGCTCATTTTTCACATAAGCCACTTTTCAGCCTTAGGCGACTGTACAGTGCTAAAACAGCCTCCTCTCGCTCTGAAACGCTCATTTTTCACATAAGCCACTTTTCAGCCTTAGGCGACTGTACAGTGCTAAAACAGCCTCCTATCGCTCTGAAACGCTCATTTTTCACATAACCCACTTTTCAGCCTTAATGAATTAAATTCCAGGTAAAAACTCCTTTGCCATGAAGAAGATCCAAATTCAACAAGTTCAGGCTAGTAAACCTGTTTGAAAGACCTTTTTTCAGTGAAATGCAGCTTAGTGCAAAAACAGGCTGCTCTCGCTCTGAAACGCTCATTTTTCACATAAGCCACTTTTCAGCGCTAAAACAGCCTCCAATCGCTCTGAAACGCTCATTTTTGACATAAGCCACTTTTCAGCCTTAGGCGACTGTACAGTGCTAAAACAGCCTCCTATCGCTCTGAAACGCTCATTTTTGACATAACCCACTTTTCAGCCTTAATGAATTAAATTCCAGGTAAAAACTCCTTTGCCATGAAGAAGATCCAAATTCAACAAGTTCAGGCTAGTAAACCTGTTTGAAAGACCTTTTTTCAGTGAAATGCAGCTTAGTGCAAAAACAGGCTGCTCTCGCTCTGAAACGCTCATTTTTCACATAAGCCACTTTTCAGCGCTAAAACAGCCTCCAATTGCTCTGAAACGCTCATTTTTGACATAAGCCACTTTTCAGCCTTAGGCGACTGTACAGTGCTAAAACAGCCTCCAATCGCTCTGAAACGCTCATTTTTGACATAAGCCACTTTTCACCTTTAATGAATGAAATTCCAGGTAAAAACTCCTTTGCCATGAAGAAGATCCAAATTCAACCAGTTCAGGCTAGTAAACCTGTTTGAAAGACCTTTTTTCAGTGAAATGCAGCTTAGTGCAAAAACAGGCTGCTCTCGCTCTGAAACGCTCATTTTTCACATAAGCCACTTTTCAGCCTTAGGCGACTGTACAGTGCTAAAACAGCCTCCTATCGCTCTGAAACGCTCATTTTTGACATAACCCACTTTTCAGCCTTAATGAATTAAATTCCAGGTAAAAACTCCTTTGCCATGAAGAAGATCCAAATTCAACAAGTTCAGGCTAGTAAACCTGTTTGAAAGACCTTTTTTCAGTGAAATGCAGCTTAGTGCAAAAACAGGCTGCTCTCGCTCTGAAACGCTCATTTTTCACATAAGCCACTTTTCAGCGCTAAAACAGCCTCCAATCGCTCTGAAACGCTCATTTTTGACATAAGCCACTTTTCAGCCTTAGGCGACTGTACAGTGCTAAAACAGCCTCCAATCGCTCTGAAACGCTCATTTTTGACATAAGCCACTTTTCACCTTTAATGAATGAAATTCCAGGTAAAAACTCCTTTGCCATGAAGAAGATCCAAATTCAACCAGTTCAGGCTAGTAAACCTGTTTGAAAGACCTTTTTTCAGTGAAATGCAGCTTAGTGCAAAAACAGGCTGCTCTCGCTCTGAAACGCTCATTTTTCACATAAGCCACTTTTCAGCGCTAAAACAGCCTCCAATCGCTCTGAAACGCTCATTTTTGACATAAGCCACTTTTCACCTTTAATGAATGAAATTCCAGGTAAAAGCTCCTTTGCCATGAAGAAGATCCAAATTCAACCAGTTCAGGCTAGTAAACCTGTTTGAAAGACCTTTTTTCAGTGAAATGCAGCTTAGTGCAAAAACAGGCTGCTCTCGCTCTGAAACGCTCATTTTTCACATAAGCCACTTTTCAGCCTTAGGCGACTGTACAGTGCTAAAACAGCCTCCAATCGCTCTGAAACGCTCATTTTTGACATAAGCCACTTTTCACCTTTAATGAATGAAATTCCAGGTAAAAACTCCTTTGCCATGAAGAAGATCCAAATTCATGCAGTTCAGGCTAGTAAACCTGGTTGAAAGACCTTTTTTCAGTGAAATGCAGCTTAGTGCAAAAACAGCCTCCTCTCGCTCTGAAACGCTCATTTTTCACATAAGCCACTTTTCAGCCTTAGGCGACTGTACAGTGCTAAAACAGCCTCCAATCGCTCTGAAACGCTCATTTTTGACATAAGCCACTTTTCACCTTTAATGAATGAAATTCCAGGTAAAAACTCCTTTGCCATGAAGAAGATCCAAATTTAACCAGTTCAGGCTAGTAAACATGTTTGAAAGACCTTTTTTCAGTGAAATGCAGCTTAGTGCAAAAACAGGCTGCTCTCGCTCTGAAACGCTCATTTTTCACATAAGCCACTTTTCAGCGCTAAAACAGCCTCCAATCGCTCTGAAACGCTCATTTTTGACATAAGCCACTTTTCACCTTTAATGAATGAAATTCCAGGTAAAAACTCCTTTGCCATGAAGAAGATCCAAATTCATCCAGTTCAGGCTAGTAAACCTGGTTGAAAGACCTTTTTTCAGTGAAATGCAGCTTAGTGCAAAAACAGGCTGCTCTCGCTCTGAAACGCTCATTTTTCACATAAGCCACTTTTCAGCCTTAGGCGACTGTACAGTGCTAAAACAGCCTCCTCTCGCTCTGAAACGCTCATTTTTCACATAAGCCACTTTTCAGCCTTAGGCGACTGTACAGTGCTAAAACAGCCTCCAATCGCTCTGAAACGCTCATTTTTGACATAAGCCACTTTTCACCTTTAATGAATGAAATTCCAGGTAAAAACTCCTTTGCCATGAAGAAGATCCAAATTCATGCAGTTCAGGCTAGTAAACCTGGTTGAAAGACCTTTTTTCAGTGAAATGCAGCTTAGTGCAAAAACAGGCTGCTCTCGCTCTGAAACGCTCATTTTTCACATAAGCCACTTTTCAGCGCTAAAACAGCCTCCAATCGCTCTGAAACGCTCATTTTTGACATAAGCCACTTTTCACCTTTAATGAATGAAATTCCAGGTAAAAGCTCCTTTGCCATGAAGAAGATCCAAATTCAACCAGTTCAGGCTAGTAAACCTGTTTGAAAGACCTTTTTTCAGTGAAATGCAGCTTAGTGCAAAAACAGGCTGCTCTCGCTCTGAAACGCTCATTTTTCACATAAGCCACTTTTCAGCCTTAGGCGACTGTACAGTGCTAAAACAGCCTCCTATCGCTCTGAAACGCTCATTTTTGACATAACCCACTTTTCAGCCTTAATGAATTAAATTCCAGGTAAAAACTCCTTTGCCATGAAGAAGATCCAAATTCAACAAGTTCAGGCTAGTAAACCTGTTTGAAAGACCTTTTTTCAGTGAAATGCAGCTTAGTGCAAAAACAGGCTGCTCTCGCTCTGAAACGCTCATTTTTCACATAAGCCACTTTTCAGCGCTAAAACAGCCTCCAATTGCTCTGAAACGCTCATTTTTGACATAAGCCACTTTTCAGCCTTAGGCGACTGTACAGTGCTAAAACAGCCTCCAATCGCTCTGAAACGCTCATTTTTGACATAAGCCACTTTTCACCTTTAATGAATGAAATTCCAGGTAAAAACTCCTTTGCCATGAAGAAGATCCAAATTCAACCAGTTCAGGCTAGTAAACCTGTTTGAAAGACCTTTTTTCAGTGAAATGCAGCTTAGTGCAAAAACAGGCTGCTCTCGCTCTGAAACGCTCATTTTTCACATAAGCCACTTTTCAGCCTTAGGCGACTGTACAGTGCTAAAACAGCCTCCTCTCGCTCTGAAACGCTCATTTTTCACATAAGCCACTTTTCAGCCTTAGGCGACTGTACAGTGCTAAAACAGCCTCCTATCGCTCTGAAACGCTCATTTTTCACATAACCCACTTTTCAGCCTTAATGAATTAAATTCCAGGTAAAAACTCCTTTGCCATGAAGAAGATCCAAATTCAACAAGTTCAGGCTAGTAAACCTGTTTGAAAGACCTTTTTTCAGTGAAATGCAGCTTAGTGCAAAAACAGGCTGCTCTCGCTCTGAAACGCTCATTTTTCACATAAGCCACTTTTCAGCGCTAAAACAGCCTCCAATCGCTCTGAAACGCTCATTTTTGACATAAGCCACTTTTCAGCCTTAGGCGACTGTACAGTGCTAAAACAGCCTCCAATCGCTCTGAAACGCTCATTTTTGACATAAGCCACTTTTCACCTTTAATGAATGAAATTCCAGGTAAAAACTCCTTTGCCATGAAGAAGATCCAAATTCAACCAGTTCAGGCTAGTAAACCTGTTTGAAAGACCTTTTTTCAGTGAAATGCAGCTTAGTGCAAAAACAGGCTGCTCTCGCTCTGAAACGCTCATTTTTCACATAAGCCACTTTTCAGCGCTAAAACAGCCTCCAATCGCTCTGAAACGCTCATTTTTGACATAAGCCACTTTTCACCTTTAATGAATGAAATTCCAGGTAAAAACTCCTTTGCCATGAAGAAGATCCAAATTCATCCAGTTCAGGCTAGTAAACCTGGTTGAAAGACCTTTTTTCAGTGAAATGCAGCTTAGTGCAAAAACAGGCTGCTCTCGCTCTGAAACGCTCATTTTTCACATAAGCCACTTTTCAGCCTTAGGCGACTGTACAGTGCTAAAACAGCCTCCTCTCGCTCTGAAACGCTCATTTTTCACATAAGCCACTTTTCAGCCTTAGGCGACTGTACAGTGCTAAAACAGCCTCCTATCGCTCTGAAACGCTCATTTTTCACATAACCCACTTTTCAGCCTTAATGAATTAAATTCCAGGTAAAAACTCCTTTGCCATGAAGAAGATCCAAATTCAACAAGTTCAGGCTAGTAAACCTGTTTGAAAGACCTTTTTTCAGTGAAATGCAGCTTAGTGCAAAAACAGGCTGCTCTCGCTCTGAAACGCTCATTTTTCACATAAGCCACTTTTCAGCGCTAAAACAGCCTCCAATCGCTCTGAAACGCTCATTTTTGACATAAGCCACTTTTCAGCCTTAGGCGACTGTACAGTGCTAAAACAGCCTCCAATCGCTCTGAAACGCTCATTTTTGACATAAGCCACTTTTCACCTTTAATGAATGAAATTCCAGGTAAAAACTCCTTTGCCATGAAGAAGATCCAAATTCAACCAGTTCAGGCTAGTAAACCTGTTTGAAAGACCTTTTTTCAGTGAAATGCAGCTTAGTGCAAAAACAGGCTGCTCTCGCTCTGAAACGCTCATTTTTCACATAAGCCACTTTTCAGCGCTAAAACAGCCTCCAATCGCTCTGAAACGCTCATTTTTGACATAAGCCACTTTTCACCTTTAATGAATGAAATTCCAGGTAAAAACTCCTTTGCCATGAAGAAGATCCAAATTCATCCAGTTCAGGCTATAGTAAACCTGGTTGAAAGACCTTTTTTCAGTGAAATGCAGCTTAGTGCAAAAACAGGCTGCTCTCGCTCTGAAACGCTCATTTTTCACATAAGCCACTTTTCAGCCTTAGGCGACTGTACAGTGCTAAAACAGCCTCCTATCGCTCTGAAACGCTCATTTTTCACATAACCCACTTTTCAGCCTTAATGAATTAAATTCCAGGTAAAAACTCCTTTGCCATGAAGAAGATCCAAATTCAACAAGTTCAGGCTAGTAAACCTGTTTGAAAGACCTTTTTTCAGTGAAATGCAGCTTAGTGCAAAAACAGGCTGCTCTCGCTCTGAAACGCTCATTTTTCACATAAGCCACTTTTCAGCGCTAAAACAGCCTCCAATCGCTCTGAAACGCTCATTTTTGACATAAGCCACTTTTCACCTTTAATGAATGAAATTCCAGGTAAAAACTCCTTTGCCATGAAGAAGATCCAAATTCATGCAGTTCAGGCTAGTAAACCTGGTTGAAAGACCTTTTTTCAGTGAAATGCAGCTTAGTGCAAAAACAGGCTGCTCTCGCTCTGAAACGCTCATTTTTCACATAAGCCACTTTTCAGCGCTAAAACAGCCTCCAATCGCTCTGAAACGCTCATTTTTGACATAAGCCACTTTTCACCTTTAATGAATGAAATTCCAGGTAAAAACTCCTTTGCCATGAAGAAGATCCAAATTCATGCAGTTCAGGCTAGTAAACCTGGTTGAAAGACCTTTTTTCAGTGAAATGCAGCTTAGTGCAAAAACAGCCTCCTCTCGCTCTGAAACGCTCATTTTTCACATAAGCCACTTTTCAGCCTTAGGCGACTGTACAGTGCTAAAACAGCCTCCTCTCGCTCTGAAACGCTCATTTTTCACATAAGCCACTTTTCAGCCTTAGGCGACTGTACAGTGCTAAAACAGCCTCCTATCGCTCTGAAACGCTCATTTTTGACATAACCCACTTTTCAGCCTTAATGAATTAAATTCCAGGTAAAAACTCCTTTGCCATGAAGAAGATCCAAATTCAACAAGTTCAGGCTAGTAAACCTGTTTGAAAGACCTTTTTTCAGTGAAATGCAGCTTAGTGCAAAAACAGGCTGATCTCGCTCTGAAACGCTCATTTTTCACATAAGCCACTTTTCAGCGCTAAAACAGCCTCCAATCGCTCTGAAACGCTCATTTTTGACATAAGCCACTTTTCACCTTTAATGAATGAAATTCCAGGTAAAAACTCCTTTGCCATGAAGAAGATCCAAATTCAACCAGTTCAGGCTAGTAAACCTGTTTGAAAGACCTTTTTTCAGTGAAATGCAGCTTAGTGCAAAAACAGGCTGCTCTCGCTCTGAAACGCTCATTTTTCACATAAGCCACTTTTCAGCGCTAAAACAGCCTCCAATCGCTCTGAAACGCTCATTTTTGACATAAGCCACTTTTCACCTTTAATGAATGAAATTCCAGGTAAAAACTCTTTTGCCATGAAGAAGATCCAAATTCAACCAGTTCAGGCTAGTAAACCTGTTTGAAAGACCTTTTTTCAGTGAAATGCAGCTTAGTGCAAAAACAGGCTGCTCTCGCTCTGAAACGCTCATTTTTCACATTAGCCACTTTTCAGCCTTAGGCGACTGTACAGTGCAAAAACAGGCTGCTCTCGCTCTGAAACGCTCATTTTTCACATAAGCCACTTTTCAGCGCTAAAACAGCCTCCAATCGCTCTGAAACGCTCATTTTTGACATAAGCCACTTTTCAGCCTTAGGCGACTGTACAGTGCTAAAACAGCCTCCAATCGCTCTGAAACGCTCATTTTTGACATAAGCCACTTTTCACCTTTAATGAATGAAATTCCAGGTAAAAACTCCTTTGCCATGAAGAAGATCCAAATTCATCCAGTTCAGGCTATAGTAAACCTGGTTGAAAGACCTTTTTTCAGTGAAATGCAGTTTAGTGCAAAAACAGGCTGCTCTCGCTCTGAAACGCTCATTTTTCACATAAGCCACTTTTCAGCCTTAGGCGACTGTACAGTGCTAAAACAGCCTCCTATCGCTCTGAAACGCTCATTTTTCACATAACCCACTTTTCAGCCTTAATGAATTAAATTCCAGGTAAAAACTCCTTTGCCATGAAGAAGATCCAAATTCAACAAGTTCAGGCTAGTAAACCTGTTTGAAAGACCTTTTTTCAGTGAAATGCAGCTTAGTGCAAAAACAGGCTGCTCTCGCTCTGAAACGCTCATTTTTCACATAAGCCACTTTTCAGCGCTAAAACAGCCTCCAATCGCTCTGAAACGCTCATTTTTGACATAAGCCACTTTTCACCTTTAATGAATGAAATTCCAGGTAAAAACTCCTTTGCCATGAAGAAGATCCAAATTCATGCAGTTCAGGCTAGTAAACCTGGTTGAAAGACCTTTTTTCAGTGAAATGCAGCTTAGTGCAAAAATAGACTGCTCTAGCTCTGAAACGCTCATTTTTCACATAAGCCACTTTTCAGCGCTAAAACAGCCTCCAATCGCTCTGAAACGCTCATTTTTGACATAAGCCACTTTTCACCTTTAATGAATGAAATTCCAGGTAAAAACTCCTTTGCCATGAAGAAGATCCAAATTCATGCAGTTCAGGCTAGTAAACCTGGTTGAAAGACCTTTTTTCAGTGAAATGCAGCTTAGTGCAAAAACAGCCTCCTCTCGCTCTGAAACGCTCATTTTTCACATAAGCCACTTTTCAGCCTTAGGCGACTGTACAGTGCTAAAACAGCCTCCTCTCGCTCTGAAACGCTCATTTTTCACATAAGCCACTTTTCAGCCTTAGGCGACTGTACAGTGCTAAAACAGCCTCCTATCGCTCTGAAACGCTCATTTTTGACATAACCCACTTTTCAGCCTTAATGAATTAAATTCCAGGTAAAAACTCCTTTGCCATGAAGAAGATCCAAATTCAACAAGTTCAGGCTAGTAAACCTGTTTGAAAGACCTTTTTTCAGTGAAATGCAGCTTAGTGCAAAAACAGGCTGCTCTCGCTCTGAAACGCTCATTTTTCACATAAGCCACTTTTCAGCGCTAAAACAGCCTCCAATCGCTCTGAAACGCTCATTTTTGACATAAGCCACTTTTCACCTTTAATGAATGAAATTCCAGGTAAAAACTCCTTTGCCATGAAGAAGATCCAAATTCAACCAGTTCAGGCTAGTAAACCTGTTTGAAAGACCTTTTTTCAGTGAAATGCAGCTTAGTGCAAAAACAGGCTGCTCTCGCTCTGAAACGCTCATTTTTCACATAAGCCACTTTTCAGCGCTAAAACAGCCTCCAATCGCTCTGAAACGCTCATTTTTGACATAAGCCACTTTTCAGCCTTAGGCGACTGTACAGTGCTAAAACAGCCTCCAATCGCTCTGAAACGCTCATTTTTGACATAAGCCACTTTTCACCTTTAATGAATGAAATTCCAGGTAAAAACTCCTTTGCCATGAAGAAGATCCAAATTCAACCAGTTCAGGCTAGTAAACCTGTTTGAAAGACCTTTTTTCAGTGAAATGCAGCTTAGTGCAAAAACAGGCTGCTCTCGCTCTGAAACGCTCATTTTTCACATAAGCCACTTTTCAGCGCTAAAACAGCCTCCAATCGCTCTGAAACGCTCATTTTTGACATAAGCCACTTTTCACCTTTAATGAATGAAATTCCAGGTAAAAACTCCTTTGCCATGAAGAAGATCCAAATTCATCCAGTTCAGGCTATAGTAAACCTGGTTGAAAGACCTTTTTTCAGTGAAATGCAGCTTAGTGCAAAAACAGGCTGCTCTCGCTCTGAAACGCTCATTTTTCACATAAGCCACTTTTCAGCCTTAGGCGACTGTACAGTGCTAAAACAGCCTCCTATCGCTCTGAAACGCTCATTTTTCACATAACCCACTTTTCAGCCTTAATGAATTAAATTCCAGGTAAAAACTCCTTTGCCATGAAGAAGATCCAAATTCAACAAGTTCAGGCTAGTAAACCTGTTTGAAAGACCTTTTTTCAGTGAAATGCAGCTTAGTGCAAAAACAGGCTGCTCTCGCTCTGAAACGCTCATTTTTCACATAAGCCACTTTTCAGCGCTAAAACAGCCTCCAATCGCTCTGAAACGCTCATTTTTGACATAAGCCACTTTTCACCTTTAATGAATGAAATTCCAGGTAAAAACTCCTTTGCCATGAAGAAGATCCAAATTCATGCAGTTCAGGCTAGTAAACCTGGTTGAAAGACCTTTTTTCAGTGAAATGCAGCTTAGTGCAAAAACAGGCTGCTCTCGCTCTGAAACGCTCATTTTTCACATAAGCCACTTTTCAGCGCTAAAACAGCCTCCAATCGCTCTGAAACGCTCATTTTTGACATAAGCCACTTTTCACCTTTAATGAATGAAATTCCAGGTAAAAACTCCTTTGCCATGAAGAAGATCCAAATTCATGCAGTTCAGGCTAGTAAACCTGGTTGAAAGACCTTTTTTCAGTGAAATGCAGCTTAGTGCAAAAACAGCCTCCTCTCGCTCTGAAACGCTCATTTTTCACATAAGCCACTTTTCAGCCTTAGGCGACTGTACAGTGCTAAAACAGCCTCCTCTCGCTCTGAAACGCTCATTTTTCACATAAGCCACTTTTCAGCCTTAGGCGACTGTACAGTGCTAAAACAGCCTCCTATCGCTCTGAAACGCTCATTTTTGACATAACCCACTTTTCAGCCTTAATGAATTAAATTCCAGGTAAAAACTCCTTTGCCATGAAGAAGATCCAAATTCAACAAGTTCAGGCTAGTAAACCTGTTTGAAAGACCTTTTTTCAGTGAAATGCAGCTTAGTGCAAAAACAGGCTGATCTCGCTCTGAAACGCTCATTTTTCACATAAGCCACTTTTCAGCGCTAAAACAGCCTCCAATCGCTCTGAAACGCTCATTTTTGACATAAGCCACTTTTCACCTTTAATGAATGAAATTCCAGGTAAAAACTCCTTTGCCATGAAGAAGATCCAAATTCAACCAGTTCAGGCTAGTAAACCTGTTTGAAAGACCTTTTTTCAGTGAAATGCAGCTTAGTGCAAAAACAGGCTGCTCTCGCTCTGAAACGCTCATTTTTCACATAAGCCACTTTTCAGCGCTAAAACAGCCTCCAATCGCTCTGAAACGCTCATTTTTGACATAAGCCACTTTTCACCTTTAATGAATGAAATTCCAGGTAAAAACTCTTTTGCCATGAAGAAGATCCAAATTCAACCAGTTCAGGCTAGTAAACCTGTTTGAAAGACCTTTTTTCAGTGAAATGCAGCTTAGTGCAAAAACAGGCTGCTCTCGCTCTGAAACGCTCATTTTTCACATTAGCCACTTTTCAGCCTTAGGCGACTGTACAGTGCAAAAACAGGCTGCTCTCGCTCTGAAACGCTCATTTTTCACATAAGCCACTTTTCAGCGCTAAAACAGCCTCCAATCGCTCTGAAACGCTCATTTTTGACATAAGCCACTTTTCAGCCTTAGGCGACTGTACAGTGCTAAAACAGCCTCCAATCGCTCTGAAACGCTCATTTTTGACATAAGCCACTTTTCACCTTTAATGAATGAAATTCCAGGTAAAAACTCCTTTGCCATGAAGAAGATCCAAATTCATCCAGTTCAGGCTATAGTAAACCTGGTTGAAAGACCTTTTTTCAGTGAAATGCAGTTTAGTGCAAAAACAGGCTGCTCTCGCTCTGAAACGCTCATTTTTCACATAAGCCACTTTTCAGCCTTAGGCGACTGTACAGTGCTAAAACAGCCTCCTATCGCTCTGAAACGCTCATTTTTCACATAACCCACTTTTCAGCCTTAATGAATTAAATTCCAGGTAAAAACTCCTTTGCCATGAAGAAGATCCAAATTCAACAAGTTCAGGCTAGTAAACCTGTTTGAAAGACCTTTTTTCAGTGAAATGCAGCTTAGTGCAAAAACAGGCTGCTCTCGCTCTGAAACGCTCATTTTTCACATAAGCCACTTTTCAGCGCTAAAACAGCCTCCAATCGCTCTGAAACGCTCATTTTTGACATAAGCCACTTTTCACCTTTAATGAATGAAATTCCAGGTAAAAACTCCTTTGCCATGAAGAAGATCCAAATTCATGCAGTTCAGGCTAGTAAACCTGGTTGAAAGACCTTTTTTCAGTGAAATGCAGCTTAGTGCAAAAACAGCCTCCTCTCGCTCTGAAACGCTCATTTTTCACATAAGCCACTTTTCAGCCTTAGGCGACTGTACAGTGCTAAAACAGCCTCCTCTCGCTCTGAAACGCTCATTTTTCACATAAGCCACTTTTCAGCCTTAGGCGACTGTACAGTGCTAAAACAGCCTCCTATCGCTCTGAAACGCTCATTTTTGACATAACCCACTTTTCAGCCTTAATGAATTAAATTCCAGGTAAAAACTCCTTTGCCATGAAGAAGATCCAAATTCAACAAGTTCAGGCTAGTAAACCTGTTTGAAAGACCTTTTTTCAGTGAAATGCAGCTTAGTGCAAAAACAGGCTGCTCTCGCTCTGAAACGCTCATTTTTCAAATAAGCCACTTTTCAGCGCTAAAACAGCCTCCAATCGCTCTGAAACGCTCATTTTTGACATAAGCCACTTTTCACCTTTAATGAATGAAATTCCAGGTAAAAACTCCTTTGCCATGAAGAAGATCCAAATTCATGCAGTTCAGGCTAGTAAACCTGGTTGAAAGACCTTTTTTCAGTGAAATGCAGCTTAGTGCAAAAACAGGCTGCTCTCGCTCTGAAACGCTCATTTTTCACATAAGCCACTTTTCAGCGCTAAAACAGCCTCCAATCGCTCTGAAACGCTCATTTTTGACATAAGCCACTTTTCAGCCTTAGGCGACTGTACAGTGCTAAAACAGCCTCCAATCGCTCTGAAACGCTCATTTTTGACATAAGCCACTTTTCACCTTTAATGAATGAAATTCCAGGTAAAAACTCCTTTGCCATGAAGAAGATCCAAATTCAACCAGTTCAGGCTAGTAAACCTGTTTGAAAGACCTTTTTTCAGTGAAATGCAGCTTAGTGCAAAAACAGGCTGCTCTCGCTCTGAAACGCTCATTTTTCACATAAGCCACTTTTCAGCGCTAAAACAGCCTCCAATCGCTCTGAAACGCTCATTTTTGACATAAGCCACTTTTCACCTTTAATGAATGAAATTCCAGGTAAAAACTCCTTTGCCATGAAGAAGATCCAAATTCATCCAGTTCAGGCTAGTAAACCTGGTTGAAAGACCTTTTTTCAGTGAAATGCAGCTTAGTGCAAAAACAGGCTGCTCTCGCTCTGAAACGCTCATTTTTCACATAAGCCACTTTTCAGCCTTAGGCGACTGTACAGTGCTAAAACAGCCTCCTCTCGCTCTGAAACGCTCATTTTTCACATAAGCCACTTTTCAGCCTTAGGCGACTGTACAGTGCTAAAACAGCCTCCAATCGCTCTGAAACGCTCATTTTTGACATAAGCCACTTTTCACCTTTAATGAATGAAATTCCAGGTAAAAACTCCTTTGCCATGAAGAAGATCCAAATTCATGCAGTTCAGGCTAGTAAACCTGGTTGAAAGACCTTTTTTCAGTGAAATGCAGCTTAGTGCAAAAACAGGCTGCTCTCGCTCTGAAACGCTCATTTTTCACATAAGCCACTTTTCAGCGCTAAAACAGCCTCCAATCGCTCTGAAACGCTCATTTTTGACATAAGCCACTTTTCACCTTTAATGAATGAAATTCCAGGTAAAAACTCCTTTGCCATGAAGAAGATCCAAATTCATGCAGTTCAGGCTAGTAAACCTGGTTGAAAGACCTTTTTTCAGTGAAATGCAGCTTAGTGCAAAAACAGCCTCCTCTCGCTCTGAAACGCTCATTTTTCACATAAGCCACTTTTCAGCCTTAGGCGACTGTACAGTGCTAAAACAGCCTCCTCTCGCTCTGAAACGCTCATTTTTCACATAAGCCACTTTTCAGCCTTAGGCGACTGTACAGTGCTAAAACAGCCTCCTATTGCTCTGAAACGCTCATTTTTGACATAACCCACTTTTCAGCCTTAATGAATTAAATTCCAGGTAAAAACTCCTTTGCCATGAAGAAGATCCAAATTCAACAAGTTCAGGCTAGTAAACCTGTTTGAAAGACCTTTTTTCAGTGAAATGCAGCTTAGTGCAAAAACAGGCTGCTCTCGCTCTGAAACGCTCATTTTTCAAATAAGCCACTTTTCAGCGCTAAAACAGCCTCCAATCGCTCTGAAACGCTCATTTTTGACATAAGCCACTTTTCACCTTTAATGAATGAAATTCCAGGTAAAAACTCCTTTGCCATGAAGAAGATCCAAATTCATGCAGTTCAGGCTAGTAAACCTGGTTGAAAGACCTTTTTTCAGTGAAATGCAGCTTAGTGCAAAAACAGCCTCCTCTCGCTCTGAAACGCTCATTTTTCACATAAGCCACTTTTCAGCCTTAGGCGACTGTACAGTGCTAAAACAGCCTCCTCTCGCTCTGAAACGCTCATTTTTCACATAAGCCACTTTTCAGCCTTAGGCGACTGTACAGTGCTAAAACAGCCTCCTATTGCTCTGAAACGCTCATTTTTGACATAACCCACTTTTCAGCCTTAATGAATTAAATTCCAGGTAAAAACTCCTTTGCCATGAAGAAGATCCAAATTCAACAAGTTCAGGCTAGTAAACCTGTTTGAAAGACCTTTTTTCAGTGAAATGCAGCTTAGTGCAAAAACAGGCTGCTCTCGCTCTGAAACGCTCATTTTTCAAATAAGCCACTTTTCAGCGCTAAAACAGCCTCCAATCGCTCTGAAACGCTCATTTTTGACATAAGCCACTTTTCACCTTTAATGAATGAAATTCCAGGTAAAAACTCCTTTGCCATGAAGAAGATCCAAATTCATGCAGTTCAGGCTAGTAAACCTGGTTGAAAGACCTTTTTTCAGTGAAATGCAGCTTAGTGCAAAAACAGGCTGCTCTCGCTCTGAAACGCTCATTTTTCACATAAGCCACTTTTCACCTTTAATGAATGAAATTCCAGGTAAAAACTCCTTTGCCATGAAGAAGATCCAAATTCAACCAGTTCAGGCTAGTAAACCTGTTTGAAAGACCTTTTTTCAGTGAAATGCAGCTTAGTGCAAAAACAGGCTGCTCTCGCTCTGAAACGCTCATTTTTCACATAAGCCACTTTTCAGCGCTAAAACAGCCTCCAATCGCTCTGAAACGCTCATTTTTGACATAAGCCACTTTTCACCTTTAATGAATGAAATTCCAGGTAAAAACTCCTTTGCCATGAAGAAGATCCAAATTCATGCAGTTCAGGCTAGTAAACCTGGTTGAAAGACCTTTTTTCAGTGAAATGCAGCTTAGTGCAAAAACAGCCTCCTCTCGCTCTGAAACGCTCATTTTTTACATAAGCCACTTTTCAGCCTTAGGCGACTGTACAGTGCTAAAACAGCCTCCTCTCGCTCTGAAACGCTCATTTTTCACATAAGCCACTTTTCAGCCTTAGGCGACTGTACAGTGCTAAAACAGCCTCCTATCGCTCTGAAACGCTCATTTTTGACATAACCCACTTTTCAGCCTGAATGAATTAAATTCCAGGTAAAAACTCCTTTGCCATGAAGAAGATCCAAATTCAACAAGTTCAGGCTAGTAAACCTGTTTGAAAGACCTTTTTTCAGTGAAATGCAGCTTAGTGCAAAAACAGGCTGATCTCGCTCTGAAACGCTCATTTTTCACATAAGCCACTTTTCAGCGCTAAAACAGCCTCCAATCGCTCTGAAACGCTCATTTTTGACATAAGCCACTTTTCACCTTTAATGAATGAAATTCCAGGTAAAAACTCCTTTGCCATGAAGAAGATCCAAATTCAACCAGTTCAGGCTAGTAAACCTGTTTGAAAGACCTTTTTTCAGTGAAATGCAGCTTAGTGCAAAAACAGGCTGCTCTCGCTCTGAAACGCTCATTTTTCACATAAGCCACTTTTCAGCGCTAAAACAGCCTCCAATCGCTCTGAAACGCTCATTTTTGACATAAGCCACTTTTCACCTTTAATGAATGAAATTCCAGGTAAAAACTCTTTTGCCATGAAGAAGATCCAAATTCAACCAGTTCAGGCTAGTAAACCTGTTTGAAAGACCTTTTTTCAGTGAAATGCAGCTTAGTGCAAAAACAGGCTGCTCTCGCTCTGAAACGCTCATTTTTCACATAAGCCACTTTTCAGCCTTAGGCGACTGTACAGTGCAAAAACAGGCTGCTCTCGCTCTGAAACGCTCATTTTTCACATAAGCCACTTTTCAGCGCTAAAACAGCCTCCAATCGCTCTGAAACGCTCATTTTTGACATAAGCCACTTTTCAGCCTTAGGCGACTGTACAGTGCTAAAACAGCCTCCAATCGCTCTGAAACGCTCATTTTTGACATAAGCCACTTTTCACCTTTAATGAATGAAATTCCAGGTAAAAACTCCTTTGCCATGAAGAAGATCCAAATTCATCCAGTTCAGGCTATAGTAAACCTGGTTGAAAGACCTTTTTTCAGTGAAATGCAGCTTAGTGCAAAAACAGGCTGCTCTCGCTCTGAAACGCTCATTTTTCACATAAGCCACTTTTCAGCCTTAGGCGACTGTACAGTGCTAAAACAGCCTCCTATCGCTCTGAAACGCTCATTTTTCACATAACCCACTTTTCAGCCTTAATGAATTAAATTCCAGGTAAAAACTCCTTTGCCATGAAGAAGATCCAAATTCAACAAGTTCAGGCTAGTAAACCTGTTTGAAAGACCTTTTTTCAGTGAAATGCAGCTTAGTGCAAAAACAGGCTGCTCTCGCTCTGAAACGCTCATTTTTCACATAAGCCACTTTTCAGCGCTAAAACAGCCTCCAATCGCTCTGAAACGCTCATTTTTGACATAAGCCACTTTTCACCTTTAATGAATGAAATTCCAGGTAAAAACTCCTTTGCCATGAAGAAGATCCAAATTCATGCAGTTCAGGCTAGTAAACCTGGTTGAAAGACCTTTTTTCAGTGAAATGCAGCTTAGTGCAAAAACAGACTGCTCTAGCTCTGAAACGCTCATTTTTCACATAAGCCACTTTTCAGCGCTAAAACAGCCTCCAATCGCTCTGAAACGCTCATTTTTGACATAAGCCACTTTTCACCTTTAATGAATGAAATTCCAGGTAAAAACTCCTTTGCCATGAAGAAGATCCAAATTCATGCAGTTCAGGCTAGTAAACCTGGTTGAAAGACCTTTTTTCAGTGAAATGCAGCTTAGTGCAAAAACAGCCTCCTCTCGCTCTGAAACGCTCATTTTTCACATAAGCCACTTTTCAGCCTTAGGCGACTGTACAGTGCTAAAACAGCCTCCTCTCGCTCTGAAACGCTCATTTTTCACATAAGCCACTTTTCAGCCTTAGGCGACTGTACAGTGCTAAAACAGCCTCCTATCGCTCTGAAACGCTCATTTTTGACATAACCCACTTTTCAGCCTTAATGAATTAAATTCCAGGTAAAAACTCCTTTGCCATGAAGAAGATCCAAATTCAACCAGTTCAGGCTAGTAAACCTGTTTGAAAGACCTTTTTTCAGTGAAATGCAGCTTAGTGCAAAAACAGGCTGCTCTCGCTCTGAAACGCTCATTTTTCACATAAGCCACTTTTCAGCCTTAGGCGACTGTACAGTGCAAAAACAGGCTGCTCTCGCTCTGAAACGCTCATTTTTCACATAAGCCACTTTTCAGCGCTAAAACAGCCTCCAATCGCTCTGAAACGCTCATTTTTGACATAAGCCACTTTTCAGCCTTAGGCGACTGTACAGTGCTAAAACAGCCTCCAATCGCTCTGAAACGCTCATTTTTGACATAAGCCACTTTTCACCTTTAATGAATGAAATTCCAGGTAAAAACTCCTTTGCCATGAAGAAGATCCAAATTCATCCAGTTCAGGCTATAGTAAACCTGGTTGAAAGACCTTTTTTCAGTGAAATGCAGCTTAGTGCAAAAACAGGCTGCTCTCGCTCTGAAACGCTCATTTTTCACATAAGCCACTTTTCAGCCTTAGGCGACTGTACAGTGCTAAAACAGCCTCCTATCGCTCTGAAACGCTCATTTTTCACATAACCCACTTTTCAGCCTTAATGAATTAAATTCCAGGTAAAAACTCCTTTGCCATGAAGAAGATCCAAATTCAACAAGTTCAGGCTAGTAAACCTGTTTGAAAGACCTTTTTTCAGTGAAATGCAGCTTAGTGCAAAAACAGGCTGCTCTCGCTCTGAAACGCTCATTTTTCACATAAGCCACTTTTCAGCGCTAAAACAGCCTCCAATCGCTCTGAAACGCTCATTTTTGACATAAGCCACTTTTCACCTTTAATGAATGAAATTCCAGGTAAAAACTCCTTTGCCATGAAGAAGATCCAAATTCATGCAGTTCAGGCTAGTAAACCTGGTTGAAAGACCTTTTTTCAGTGAAATGCAGCTTAGTGCAAAAACAGACTGCTCTAGCTCTGAAACGCTCATTTTTCACATAAGCCACTTTTCAGCGCTAAAACAGCCTCCAATCGCTCTGAAACGCTCATTTTTGACATAAGCCACTTTTCACCTTTAATGAATGAAATTCCAGGTAAAAACTCCTTTGCCATGAAGAAGATCCAAATTCATGCAGTTCAGGCTAGTAAACCTGGTTGAAAGACCTTTTTTCAGTGAAATGCAGCTTAGTGCAAAAACAGCCTCCTCTCGCTCTGAAACGCTCATTTTTCACATAAGCCACTTTTCAGCCTTAGGCGACTGTACAGTGCTAAAACAGCCTCCTCTCGCTCTGAAACGCTCATTTTTCACATAAGCCACTTTTCAGCCTTAGGCGACTGTACAGTGCTAAAACAGCCTCCTATCGCTCTGAAACGCTCATTTTTGACATAACCCACTTTTCAGCCTTAATGAATTAAATTCCAGGTAAAAACTCCTTTGCCATGAAGAAGATCCAAATTCAACAAGTTCAGGCTAGTAAACCTGTTTGAAAGACCTTTTTTCAGTGAAATGCAGCTTAGTGCAAAAACAGGCTGCTCTCGCTCTGAAACGCTCATTTTTCACATAAGCCACTTTTCAGCGCTAAAACAGCCTCCAATCGCTCTGAAACGCTCATTTTTGACATAAGCCACTTTTCACCTTTAATGAATGAAATTCCAGGTAAAAACTCCTTTGCCATGAAGAAGATCCAAATTCAACCAGTTCAGGCTAGTAAACCTGTTTGAAAGACCTTTTTTCAGTGAAATGCAGCTTAGTGCAAAAACAGGCTGCTCTCGCTCTGAAACGCTCATTTTTCACATAAGCCACTTTTCAGCGCTAAAACAGCCTCCAATCGCTCTGAAACGCTCATTTTTGACATAAGCCACTTTTCACCTTTAATGAATGAAATTCCAGGTAAAAACTCCTTTGCCATGAAGAAGATCCAAATTCATGCAGTTCAGGCTAGTAAACCTGGTTGAAAGACCTTTTTTCAGTGAAATGCAGCTTAGTGCAAAAACAGCCTCCTCTCGCTCTGAAACGCTCATTTTTCACATAAGCCACTTTTCAGCCTTAGGCGACTGTACAGTGCTAAAACAGCCTCCTCTCGCTCTGAAACGCTCATTTTTCACATAAGCCACTTTTCAGCCTTAGGCGACTGTACAGTGCTAAAACAGCCTCCTATCGCTCTGAAACGCTCATTTTTGACATAACCCACTTTTCAGCCTTAATGAATTAAATTCCAGGTAAAAACTCCTTTGCCATGAAGAAGATCCAAATTCAACAAGTTCAGGCTAGTAAACCTGTTTGAAAGACCTTTTTTCAGTGAAATGCAGCTTAGTGCAAAAACAGGCTGCTCTCGCTCTGAAACGCTCATTTTTCAAATAAGCCACTTTTCAGCGCTAAAACAGCCTCCAATCGCTCTGAAACGCTCATTTTTGACATAAGCCACTTTTCACCTTTAATGAATGAAATTCCAGGTAAAAACTCCTTTGCCATGAAGAAGATCCAAATTCATGCAGTTCAGGCTAGTAAACCTGGTTGAAAGACCTTTTTTCAGTGAAATGCAGCTTAGTGCAAAAACAGGCTGCTCTCGCTCTGAAACGCTCATTTTTCACATAAGCCACTTTTCAGCGCTAAAACAGCCTCCAATCGCTCTGAAACGCTCATTTTTGACATAAGCCACTTTTCACCTTTAATGAATGAAATTCCAGGTAAAAACTCCTTTGCCATGAAGAAGATCCAAATTCATGCAGTTCAGGCTAGTAAACCTGGTTGAAAGACCTTTTTTCAGTGAAATGCAGCTTAGTGCAAAAACAGCCTCCTCTCGCTCTGAAACGCTCATTTTTCACATAAGCCACTTTTCAGCCTTAGGCGACTGTACAGTGCTAAAACAGCCTCCTATCGCTCTGAAACGCTCATTTTTGACATAACCCACTTTTCAGCCTTAATGAATGAAATTCCAGGTAAAAACTCATTTGCCATGAAGAAGATCCAAATTCAACCAGTTCAGGCTAGTAAACCTGTTTGAAAGACCTTTTTTCAGTGAAATGCAGCTTAGTGCAAAAACAGGCTGCTCTCGCTCTGAAACGCTCATTTTTCACATAAGCCACTTTTCAGCGCTAAAACAGCCTCCAATCGCTCTGAAACGCTCATTTTTGACATAAGCCACTTTTCACCTTTAATGAATGAAATTCCAGGTAAAAACTCCTTTGCCATGAAGAAGATCCAAATTCATGCAGTTCAGGCTAGTAAACCTGGTTGAAAGACCTTTTTTCAGTGAAATGCAGCTTAGTGCAAAAACAGCCTCCTCTCGCTCTGAAACGCTCATTTTTCACATAAGCCACTTTTCAGCCTTAGGCGACTGTACAGTGCTAAAACAGCCTCCTCTCGCTCTGAAACGCTCATTTTTCACATAAGCCACTTTTCAGCCTTAGGCGACTGTACAGTGCTAAAACAGCCTCCTATCGCTCTGAAACGCTCATTTTTGACATAACCCACTTTTCAGCCTTAATGAATTAAATTCCAGGTAAAAACTCCTTTGCCATGAAGAAGATCCAAATTCAACAAGTTCAGGCTAGTAAACCTGTTTGAAAGACCTTTTTTCAGTGAAATGCAGCTTAGTGCAAAAACAGGCTGCTCTCGCTCTGAAACGCTCATTTTTCAAATAAGCCACTTTTCAGCGCTAAAACAGCCTCCAATCGCTCTGAAACGCTCATTTTTGACATAAGCCACTTTTCACCTTTAATGAATGAAATTCCAGGTAAAAACTCCTTTGCCATGAAGAAGATCCAAATTCATGCAGTTCAGGCTAGTAAACCTGGTTGAAAGACCTTTTTTCAGTGAAATGCAGCTTAGTGCAAAAACAGGCTGCTCTCGCTCTGAAACGCTCATTTTTCACATAAGCCACTTTTCAGCGCTAAAACAGCCTCCAATCGCTCTGAAACGCTCATTTTTGACATAAGCCACTTTTCACCTTTAATGAATGAAATTCCAGGTAAAAACTCCTTTGCCATGAAGAAGATCCAAATTCATGCAGTTCAGGCTAGTAAACCTGGTTGAAAGACCTTTTTTCAGTGAAATGCAGCTTAGTGCAAAAACAGCCTCCTCTCGCTCTGAAACGCTCATTTTTCACATAAGCCACTTTTCAGCCTTAGGCGACTGTACAGTGCTAAAACAGCCTCCTCTCGCTCTGAAACGCTCATTTTTCACATAAGCCACTTTTCAGCCTTAGGCGACTGTACAGTGCTAAAACAGCCTCCAATCGCTCTGAAACGCTCATTTTTGACATAAGCCACTTTTCACCTTTAATGAATGAAATTCCAGGTAAAAACTCCTTTGCCATGAAGAAGATCCAAATTCATGCAGTTCAGGCTAGTAAACCTGGTTGAAAGACCTTTTTTCAGTGAAATGCAGCTTAGTGCAAAAACAGGCTGCTCTCGCTCTGAAACGCTCATTTTTCACATAAGCCACTTTTCACCTTTAATGAATGAAATTCCAGGTAAAAACTCCTTTGCCATGAAGAAGATCCAAATTCAACCAGTTCAGGCTAGTAAACCTGTTTGAAAGACCTTTTTTCAGTGAAATGCAGCTTAGTGCAAAAACAGGCTGCTCTCGCTCTGAAACGCTCATTTTTCACATAAGCCACTTTTCAGCGCTAAAACAGCCTCCAATCGCTCTGAAACGCTCATTTTTGACATAAGCCACTTTTCAGCCTTAGGCGACTGTACAGTGCTAAAACAGCCTCCAATCGCTCTGAAACGCTCATTTTTGACATAAGCCACTTTTCACCTTTAATGAATGAAATTCCAGGTAAAAACTCCTTTGCCATGAAGAAGATCCAAATTCAACAAGTTCAGGCTAGTAAACCTGTTTGAAAGACCTTTTTTCAGTGAAATGCAGCTTAGTGCAAAAACAGGCTGCTCTCGCTCTGAAACGCTCATTTTTCACATAAGCCACTTTTCAGCGCTAAAACAGCCTCCAATCGCTCTGAAACGCTCATTTTTGACATAAGCCACTTTTCACCTTTAATGAATGAAATTCCAGGTAAAAACTCCTTTGCCATGAAGAAGATCCAAATTCAACCAGTTCAGGCTAGTAAACCTGTTTGAAAGACCTTTTTTCAGTGAAATGCAGCTTAGTGCAAAAACAGGCTGCTCTCGCTCTGAAACGCTCATTTTTCACATAAGCCACTTTTCAGCGCTAAAACAGCCTCCAATCGCTCTGAAACGCTCATTTTTGACATAAGCCACTTTTCACCTTTAATGAATGAAATTCCAGGTAAAAACTCCTTTGCCATGAAGAAGATCCAAATTCATGCAGTTCAGGCTAGTAAACCTGGTTGAAAGACCTTTTTTCAGTGAAATGCAGCTTAGTGCAAAAACAGCCTCCTCTCGCTCTGAAACGCTCATTTTTCACATAAGCCACTTTTCAGCCTTAGGCGACTGTACAGTGCTAAAACAGCCTCCTCTCGCTCTGAAACGCTCATTTTTCACATAAGCCACTTTTCAGCCTTAGGCGACTGTAAAGTGCAAAAACAGGCTGCTCTCGCTCTGAAACGCTCATTTTTCACATAAGCCACTTTTCAGCGCTAAAACAGCCTCCAATCGCTCTGAAACGCTCATTTTTGACATAAGCCACTTTTCACCTTTAATGAATGAAATTCCAGGTAAAAACTCATTTGCCATGAAGAAGATCCAAATTCAACCAGTTCAGGCTAGTAAACCTGTTTGAAAGACCTTTTTTCAGTGAAATGCAGCTTAGTGCAAAAACAGGCTGCTCTCGCTCTGAAACGCTCATTTTTCACATAAGCCACTTTTCAGCGCTAAAACAGCCTCCAATCGCTCTGAAACGCTCATTTTTGACATAAGCCACTTTTCACCTTTAATGAATGAAATTCCAGGTAAAAACTCCTTTGCCATGAAGAAGATCCAAATTCATGCAGTTCAGGCTAGTAAACCTGGTTGAAAGACCTTTTTTCAGTGAAATGCAGCTTAGTGCCAAAACAGGCTGCTCTCGCTCTGAAACGCTCATTTTTCACATAAGCCACTTTTCAGCCTTAGGCGACTGTACAGTGCTAAAACAGCCTCCAATCGCTCTGAAACGCTCATTTTTGACATAAGCCACTTTTCACCTTTAATGAATGAAATTCCAGGTAAAAACTCCTTTGCCATGAAGAAGATCCAAATTCAACCAGTTCAGGCTAGTAAACCTGTTTGAAAGACCTTTTTTCAGTGAAATGCAGCTTAGTGCAAAAACAGGCTGCTCTCGCTCTGAAACGCTCATTTTTCACATAAGCCACTTTTCAGCCTTAGGCGACTGTACAGTGCTAAAACAGCCTCCTCTCGCTCTGAAACGCTCATTTTTCACATAAGCCACTTTTCAGCCTTAGGCGACTGTACAGTGCTAAAACAGCCTCCTCTCGCTCTGAAACGCTCATTTTTCACATAAGCCACTTTTCAGCCTTAGGCGACTGTACAGTGCTAAAACAGCCTCCTATCGCTCTGAAACGCTCATTTTTGACATAACCCACTTTTCAGCCTTAATGAATTAAATTCCAGGTAAAAACTCCTTTGCCATGAAGAAGATCCAAATTCAACAAGTTCAGGCTAGTAAACCTGTTTGAAAGACCTTTTTTCAGTGAAATGCAGCTTAGTGCAAAAACAGGCTGCTCTCGCTCTGAAACGCTCATTTTTCACATAAGCCACTTTTCAGCGCTAAAACAGCCTCCAATCGCTCTGAAACGCTCATTTTTGACATAAGCCACTTTTCACCTTTAATGAATGAAATTCCAGGTAAAAACTCCTTTGCCATGAAGAAGATCCAAATTCAACCAGTTCAGGCTAGTAAACCTGTTTGAAAGACCTTTTTTCAGTGAAATGCAGCTTAGTGCAAAAACAGGCTGCTCTCGCTCTGAAACGCTCATTTTTCACATAAGCCACTTTTCAGCGCTAAAACAGCCTCCAATCGCTCTGAAACGCTCATTTTTGACATAAGCCACTTTTCACCTTTAATGAATGAAATTCCAGGTAAAAACTCCTTTGCCATGAAGAAGATCCAAATTCATGCAGTTCAGGCTAGTAAACCTGGTTGAAAGACCTTTTTTCAGTGAAATGCAGCTTAGTGCAAAAACAGCCTCCTCTCGCTCTGAAACGCTCATTTTTCACATAAGCCACTTTTCAGCCTTAGGCGACTGTACAGTGCTAAAACAGCCTCCTCTCGCTCTGAAACGCTCATTTTTCACATAAGCCACTTTTCAGCCTTAGGCGACTGTACAGTGCTAAAACAGCCTCCTCTCGCTCTGAAACGCTCATTTTTCACATAAGCCACTTTTCAGCCTTAGGCGACTGTAAAGTGCAAAAACAGGCTGCTCTCGTTCTGAAACGCTCATTTTTCACAAAAGCCACTTTTCAGCGCTAAAACAGCCTCCAATCGCTCTGAAACGCTCATTTTTGACATAAGCCACTTTTCACCTTTAATGAATGAAATTCCAGGAAAAAACTCCTTTGCCATGAAGAAGATCCAAATTCATCCAGTTCAGGCTAGTAAACCTGGTTGAAAGACCTTTTTTCAGTGAAATGCAGCTTAGTGCCAAAACAGGCTGCTCTCGCTCTGAAACGCTCATTTTTCACATAAGCCACTTTTCAGCGTTAGGCGACTGTACAGTGCTAAAACAGCCTCCAATCGCTCTGAAACGCTCATTTTTGACATAAGCCACTTTTCACCTTTAATGAATGAAATTCCAGGTAAAAACTCCTTTGCCATGAAGAAGATCCAAATTCAACCAGTTCAGGCTAGTAAACCTGTTTGAAAGACCTTTTTTCAGTGAAATGCAGCTTAGTGCAAAAACAGGCTGCTCTCGCTCTGAAACGCTCATTTTTCACATAAGCCACTTTTCAGCGCTAAAACAGCCTCCAATCGCTCTGAAACGCTCATTTTTCAAATAAGCCACTTTTCAGCCTTAGGCGACTGTACAGTGCTAAAACAGCCTCCTATCGCTCTGAAACGCTCATTTTTGACATAACCCACTTTTCAGCCTTAATGAATGAAATTCCAGGTAAAAACTCCTTTGCCATGAAGAAGATCCAAATTCATGCAGTTCAGGCTAGTAAACCTGGTTGAAAGACCTTTTTTCAGTGAAATGCAGCTTAGTGCAAAAACAGCCTCCTCTCGCTCTGAAACGCTCATTTTTCACATAAGCCACTTTTCAGCCTTAGGCGACTGTACAGTGCTAAAACAGCCTCCTATCGCTCTGAAACGCTCATTTTTGACATAAGCCACTTTTCAGCCTTAATGAATTAAATTCCAGGTAAAAACTCATTTGCCATGAAGAAGATCCAAATTCAACCAGTTCAGGCTAGTAAACCTGTTTGAAAGACCTTTTTTCAGTGAAATGCAGCTTAGTGCAAAAACAGGCTGCTCTCGCTCTGAAACGCTCATTTTTCACATAAGCCACTTTTCAGCGCTAAAACAGCCTCCAATCGCTCTGAAACGCTCATTTTTGACATAAGCCACTTTTCACCTTTAATGAATGAAATTCCAGGTAAAAACTCCTTTGCCATGAAGAAGATCCAAATTCAACCAGTTCAGGCTAGTAAACCTGTTTGAAAGACCTTTTTTCAGTGAAATGCAGCTTAGTGCAAAAAGAGGCTGCTCTCGCTCTGAAACGCTCATTTTTCACATAAGCCACTTTTCAGCGCTAAAACAGCCTCCAATCGCTCTGAAACGCTCATTTTTGACATAAGCCACTTTTCACCTTTAATGAATGAAATTCCAGGTAAAAACTCCTTTGCCATGAAGAAGATCCAAATTCATGCAGTTCAGGCTAGTAAACCTGGTTGAAAGACCTTTTTTCAGTGAAATGCAGCTTAGTGCAAAAACAGCCTCCTCTCGCTCTGAAACGCTCATTTTTCACATAAGCCACTTTTCAGCCTTAGGCGACTGTACAGTGCTAAAACAGCCTCCTCTCGCTCTGAAACGCTCATTTTTCACATAAGCCACTTTTCAGCCTTAGGCGACTGTAAAGTGCAAAAACAGGCTGCTCTCGCTCTGAAACGCTCATTTTTCACATAAGCCACTTTTCAGCGCTAAAACAGCCTCCAATCGCTCTGAAACGCTCATTTTTGACATAAGCCACTTTTCACCTTTAATGAATGAAATTCCAGGTAAAAACTCCTTTGCCATGAAGAAGATCCAAATTCAACCAGTTCAGGCTAGTAAACCTGTTTGAAAGACCTTTTTTCAGTGAAATGCAGCTTAGTGCAAAAACAGGCTGCTCTCGCTCTGAAACGCTCATTTTTCACATAAGCCACTTTTCAGCGCTAAAACAGCCTCCAATCGCTCTGAAACGCTCATTTTTGACATAAGCCACTTTTCACCTTTAATGAATGAAATTCCAGGTAAAAACTCCTTTGCCATGAAGAAGATCCAAATTCATGCAGTTCAGGCTAGTAAACCTGGTTGAAAGACCTTTTTTCAGTGAAATGCAGCTTAGTGCAAAAACAGCCTCCTCTCGCTCTGAAACGCTCATTTTTCACATAAGCCACTTTTCAGCCTTAGGCGACTGTACAGTGCTAAAACAGCCTCCTCTCGCTCTGAAACGCTCATTTTTCACATAAGCCACTTTTCAGCCTTAGGCGACTGTAAAGTGCAAAAACAGGCTGCTCTCGTTCTGAAACGCTCATTTTTCACATAAGCAACTTTTCAGCGCTAAAACAGCCTCCAATCGCTCTGAAACGCTCATTTTTGACATAAGCCACTTTTCACCTTTAATGAATGAAATTCCAGGAAAAAACTCCTTTGCCATGAAGAAGATCCAAATTCATCCAGTTCAGGCTAGTAAACCTGGTTGAAAGACCTTTTTTCAGTGAAATGCAGCTTAGTGCCAAAACAGGCTGCTCTCGCTCTGAAACGCTCATTTTTCACATAAGCCACTTTTCAGCCTTAGGCGACTGTACAGTGCTAAAACAGCCTCCAATCGCTCTGAAACGCTCATTTTTGACATAAGCCACTTTTCACCTTTAATGAATGAAATTCCAGGTAAAAACTCCTTTGCCATGAAGAAGATCCAAATTCAACCAGTTCAGGCTAGTAAACCTGTTTGAAAGACCTTTTTTCAGTGAAATGCAGCTTAGTGCAAAAACAGGCTGCTCTCGCTCTGAAACGCTCATTTTTCACATAAGCCACTTTTCAGCCTTAGGCGACTGTACAGTGCTAAAACAGCCTCCTCTCGCTCTGAAACGCTCATTTTTCACATAAGCCACTTTTCAGCCTTAGGCGACTGTACAGTGCTAAAACAGCCTCCTCTCGCTCTGAAACGCTCATTTTTCACATAAGCCACTTTTCAGCCTTAGGCGACTGTACAGTGCTAAAACAGCCTCCTATCGGTCTGAAACGCTCATTTTTGACATAACCCACTTTTCAGCCTTAATGAATTAAATTCCAGGTAAAAACTCCTTTGCCATGAAGAAGATCCAAATTCAACAAGTTCAGGCTAGTAAACCTGTTTGAAAGACCTTTTTTCAGTGAAATGCAGCTTAGTGCAAAAACAGGCTGCTCTCGCTCTGAAACGCTCATTTTTCACATAAGCCACTTTTCAGCGCTAAAACAGCCTCCAATCGCTCTGAAACGCTCATTTTTGACATAAGCCACTTTTCACCTTTAATGAATGAAATTCCAGGTAAAAACTCCTTTGCCATGAAGAAGATCCAAATTCAACCAGTTCAGGCTAGTAAACCTGTTTGAAAGACCTTTTTTCAGTGAAATGCAGCTTAGTGCAAAAACAGGCTGCTCTCGCTCTGAAACGCTCATTTTTCACATAAGCCACTTTTCAGCGCTAAAACAGCCTCCAATCGCTCTGAAACGCTCATTTTTGACATAAGCCACTTTTCACCTTTAATGAATGAAATTCCAGGTAAAAACTCCTTTGCCATGAAGAAGATCCAAATTCATGCAGTTCAGGCTAGTAAACCTGGTTGAAAGACCTTTTTTCAGTGAAATGCAGCTTAGTGCAAAAACAGCCTCCTCTCGCTCTGAAACGCTCATTTTTCACATAAGCCACTTTTCAGCCTTAGGCGACTGTACAGTGCTAAAACAGCCTCCTCTCGCTCTGAAACGCTCATTTTTCACATAAGCCACTTTTCAGCCTTAGGCGACTGTAAAGTGCAAAAACAGGCTGATCTCGTTCTGAAACGCTCATTTTTCACATAAGCCACTTTTCAGCGCTAAAACAGCCTCCAATCGCTCTGAAACGCTCATTTTTGACATAAGCCACTTTTCACCTTTAATGAATGAAATTCCAGGAAAAAACTCCTTTGCCATGAAGAAGATCCAAATTCATCCAGTTCAGGCTAGTAAACCTGGTTGAAAGACCTTTTTTCAGTGAAATGCAGCTTAGTGCCAAAACAGGCTGCTCTCGCTCTGAAACGCTCATTTTTCACATAAGCCACTTTTCAGCCTTAGGCGACTGTACAGTGCTAAAACAGCCTCCAATCGCTCTGAAACGCTCATTTTTGACATAAGCCACTTTTCACCTTTAATGAATGAAATTCCAGGTAAAAACTCCTTTGCCATGAAGAAGATCCAAATTCAACCAGTTCAGGCTAGTAAACCTGTTTGAAAGACCTTTTTTCAGTGAAATGCAGCTTAGTGCAAAAACAGGCTGCTCTCGCTCTGAAACGCTCATTTTTCACATAAGCCACTTTTCAGCGCTAAAACAGCCTCCAATCGCTCTGAAACGCTCATTTTTGACATAAGCCACTTTTCACCTTTAATGAATGAAATTCCAGGTTAAAACTCCTTTGCCATGAAGAAGATCCAAATTCAACCAGTTCAGGCTAGTAAACCTGTTTGAAAGACCTTTTTTCAGTGAAATGCAGCTTAGTGCAAAAACAGGCTGCTCTCGCTCTGAAACGCTCATTTTTCACATAAGCCACTTTTCAGCGCTAAAACAGCCTCCAATCGCTCTGAAACGCTCATTTTTGACATAAGCCACTTTTCACCTTTAATGAATGAAATTCCAGGTAAAAACTCCTTTGCCATGAAGAAGATCCAAATTCAACCAGTTCAGGCTAGTAAACCTGTTTGAAAGACCTTTTTTCAGTGAAATGCAGCTTAGTGCAAAAACAGGCTGCTCTCGCTCTGAAACGCTCATTTTTCACATAAGCCACTTTTCAGCGCTAAAACAGCCTCCAATCGCTCTGAAACGCTCATTTTTGACATAAGCCACTTTTCAGCCTTAGGCGACTGTACAGTGCTAAAACAGCCTCCAATCGCTCTGAAACGCTCATTTTTGACATAAGCCACTTTTCACCTTTAATGAATGAAATTCCAGGTAAAAACTCCTTTGCCATGAAGAAGATCCAAATTCAACAAGTTCAGGCTAGTAAACCTGTTTGAAAGACCTTTTTTCAGTGAAATGCAGCTTAGTGCAAAAACAGGCTGCTCTCGCTCTGAAACGCTCATTTTTCACATAAGCCACTTTTCAGCGCTAAAACAGCCTCCAATCGCTCTGAAACGCTCATTTTTGACATAAGCCACTTTTCACCTTTAATGAATGAAATTCCAGGTAAAAACTCCTTTGCCATGAAGAAGATCCAAATTCAACCAGTTCAGGCTAGTAAACCTGTTTGAAAGACCTTTTTTCAGTGAAATGCAGCTTAGTGCAAAAACAGGCTGCTCTCGCTCTGAAACGCTCATTTTTCACATAAGCCACTTTTCAGCGCTAAAACAGCCTCCAATCGCTCTGAAACGCTCATTTTTGACATAAGCCACTTTTCACCTTTAATGAATGAAATTCCAGGTAAAAACTCCTTTGCCATGAAGAAGATCCAAATTCATGCAGTTCAGGCTAGTAAACCTGGTTGAAAGACCTTTTTTCAGTGAAATGCAGCTTAGTGCAAAAACAGCCTCCTCTCGCTCTGAAACGCTCATTTTTCACATAAGCCACTTTTCAGCCTTAGGCGACTGTACAGTGCTAAAACAGCCTCCTCTCGCTCTGAAACGCTCATTTTTCACATAAGCCACTTTTCAGCCTTAGGCGACTGTAAAGTGCAAAAACAGGCTGCTCTCGCTCTGAAACGCTCATTTTTCACATAAGCCACTTTTCAGCGCTAAAACAGCCTCCAATCGCTCTGAAACGCTCATTTTTGACATAAGCCACTTTTCACCTTTAATGAATGAAATTCCAGGTAAAAACTCCTTTGCCATGAAGAAGATCCAAATTCAACCAGTTCAGGCTAGTAAACCTGTTTGAAAGACCTTTTTTCAGTGAAATGCAGCTTAGTGCAAAAACAGGCTGCTCTCGCTCTGAAACGCTCATTTTTCACATAAGCCACTTTTCAGCGCTAAAACAGCCTCCAATCGCTCTGAAACGCTCATTTTTGACATAAGCCACTTTTCACCTTTAATGAATGAAATTCCAGGTAAAAACTCCTTTGCCATGAAGAAGATCCAAATTCATGCAGTTCAGGCTAGTAAACCTGGTTGAAAGACCTTTTTTCAGTGAAATGCAGCTTAGTGCAAAAACAGCCTCCTCTCGCTCTGAAACGCTCATTTTTCACATAAGCCACTTTTCAGCCTTAGGCGACTGTACAGTGCTAAAACAGCCTCCTCTCGCTCTGAAACGCTCATTTTTCACATAAGCCACTTTTCAGCCTTAGGCGACTGTAAAGTGCAAAAACAGGCTGCTCTCGTTCTGAAACGCTCATTTTTCACATAAGCAACTTTTCAGCGCTAAAACAGCCTCCAATCGCTCTGAAACGCTCATTTTTGACATAAGCCACTTTTCACCTTTAATGAATGAAATTCCAGGAAAAAACTCCTTTGCCATGAAGAAGATCCAAATTCATCCAGTTCAGGCTAGTAAACCTGGTTGAAAGACCTTTTTTCAGTGAAATGCAGCTTAGTGCCAAAACAGGCTGCTCTCGCTCTGAAACGCTCATTTTTCACATAAGCCACTTTTCAGCCTTAGGCGACTGTACAGTGCTAAAACAGCCTCCAATCGCTCTGAAACGCTCATTTTTGACATAAGCCACTTTTCACCTTTAATGAATGAAATTCCAGGTAAAAACTCCTTTGCCATGAAGAAGATCCAAATTCAACCAGTTCAGGCTAGTAAACCTGTTTGAAAGACCTTTTTTCAGTGAAATGCAGCTTAGTGCAAAAACAGGCTGCTCTCGCTCTGAAACGCTCATTTTTCACATAAGCCACTTTTCAGCCTTAGGCGACTGTACAGTGCTAAAACAGCCTCCTCTCGCTCTGAAACGCTCATTTTTCACATAAGCCACTTTTCAGCCTTAGGCGACTGTACAGTGCTAAAACAGCCTCCTCTCGCTCTGAAACGCTCATTTTTCACATAAGCCACTTTTCAGCCTTAGGCGACTGTACAGTGCTAAAACAGCCTCCTATCGCTCTGAAACGCTCATTTTTGACATAACCCACTTTTCAGCCTTAATGAATTAAATTCCAGGTAAAAACTCCTTTGCCATGAAGAAGATCCAAATTCAACAAGTTCAGGCTAGTAAACCTGTTTGAAAGACCTTTTTTCAGTGAAATGCAGCTTAGTGCAAAAACAGGCTGCTCTCGCTCTGAAACGCTCATTTTTCACATAAGCCACTTTTCAGCGCTAAAACAGCCTCCAATCGCTCTGAAACGCTCATTTTTGACATAAGCCACTTTTCACCTTTAATGAATGAAATTCCAGGTAAAAACTCCTTTGCCATGAAGAAGATCCAAATTCAACCAGTTCAGGCTAGTAAACCTGTTTGAAAGACCTTTTTTCAGTGAAATGCAGCTTAGTGCAAAAACAGGCTGCTCTCGCTCTGAAACGCTCATTTTTCACATAAGCCACTTTTCAGCGCTAAAACAGCCTCCAATCGCTCTGAAACGCTCATTTTTGACATAAGCCACTTTTCACCTTTAATGAATGAAATTCCAGGTAAAAACTCCTTTGCCATGAAGAAGATCCAAATTCATGCAGTTCAGGCTAGTAAACCTGGTTGAAAGACCTTTTTTCAGTGAAATGCAGCTTAGTGCAAAAACAGCCTCCTCTCGCTCTGAAACGCTCATTTTTCACATAAGCCACTTTTCAGCCTTAGGCGACTGTACAGTGCTAAAACAGCCTCCTCTCGCTCTGAAACGCTCATTTTTCACATAAGCCACTTTTCAGCCTTAGGCGACTGTAAAGTGCAAAAACAGGCTGATCTCGTTCTGAAACGCTCATTTTTCACATAAGCCACTTTTCAGCGCTAAAACAGCCTCCAATCGCTCTGAAACGCTCATTTTTGACATAAGCCACTTTTCACCTTTAATGAATGAAATTCCAGGAAAAAACTCCTTTGCCATGAAGAAGATCCAAATTCATCCAGTTCAGGCTAGTAAACCTGGTTGAAAGACCTTTTTTCAGTGAAATGCAGCTTAGTGCCAAAACAGGCTGCTCTCGCTCTGAAACGCTCATTTTTCACATAAGCCACTTTTCAGCCTTAGGCGACTGTACAGTGCTAAAACAGCCTCCAATCGCTCTGAAACGCTCATTTTTGACATAAGCCACTTTTCACCTTTAATGAATGAAATTCCAGGTAAAAACTCCTTTGCCATGAAGAAGATCCAAATTCAACCAGTTCAGGCTAGTAAACCTGTTTGAAAGACCTTTTTTCAGTGAAATGCAGCTTAGTGCAAAAACAGGCTGCTCTCGCTCTGAAACGCTCATTTTTCACATAAGCCACTTTTCAGCCTTAGGCGACTGTACAGTGCTAAAACAGCCTCCTCTCGCTCTGAAACGCTCATTTTTCACATAAGCCACTTTTCAGCCTTAGGCGACTGTACAGTGCTAAAACAGCCTCCTATCGCTCTGAAACGCTCATTTTTGACATAACCCACTTTTCAGCCTTAATGAATTAAATTCCAGGTAAAAACTCCTTTGCCATGAAGAAGATCCAAATTCAACAAGTTCAGGCTAGTAAACCTGTTTGAAAGACCTTTTTTCAGTGAAATGCAGCTTAGTGCAAAAACAGGCTGCTCTCGCTCTGAAACGCTCATTTTTCACATAAGCCACTTTTCAGCGCTAAAACAGCCTCCAATCGCTCTGAAACGCTCATTTTTGACATAAGCCACTTTTCACCTTTAATGAATGAAATTCCAGGTTAAAACTCCTTTGCCATGAAGAAGATCCAAATTCAACAAGTTCAGGCTAGTAAACCTGTTTGAAAGACCTTTTTTCAGTGAAATGCAGCTTAGTGCAAAAACAGGCTGCTCTCGCTCTGAAACGCTCATTTTTCACATAAGCCACTTTTCAGCGCTAAAACAGCCTCCAATCGCTCTGAAACGCTCATTTTTGACATAAGCCACTTTTCACCTTTAATGAATGAAATTCCAGGTAAAAACTCCTTTGCCATGAAGAAGATCCAAATTCAACCAGTTCAGGCTAGTAAACCTGTTTGAAAGACCTTTTTTCAGTGAAATGCAGCTTAGTGCAAAAACAGGCTGCTCTCGCTCTGAAACGCTCATTTTTCACATAAGCCACTTTTCAGCGCTAAAACAGCCTCCAATCGCTCTGAAACGCTCATTTTTCACATAAGCCACTTTTCAGCGCTAAAACAGCCTCCAATCGCTCTGAAACGCTCATTTTTGACATAAGCCACTTTTCACCTTTAATGAATGAAATTCCAGGTAAAAACTCCTTTGCCATGAAGAAGATCCAAATTCAACCAGTTCAGGCTAGTAAACCTGTTTGAAAGACCTTTTTTCAGTGAAATGCAGCTTAGTGCAAAAACAGGCTGCTCTCGCTCTGAAACGCTCATTTTTCACATAAGCCACTTTTCAGCGCTAAAACAGCCTCCAATCGCTCTGAAACGCTCATTTTTGACATAAGCCACTTTTCACCTTTAATGAATGAAATTCCAGGTAAAAACTCCTTTGCCATGAAGAAGATCCAAATTCAACCAGTTCAGGCTAGTAAACCTGTTTGAAAGACCTTTTTTCAGTGAAATGCAGCTTAGTGCAAAAACAGGCTGCTCTCGCTCTGAAACGCTCATTTTTCACATAAGCCACTTTTCAGCGCTAAAACAGCCTCCAATCGCTCTGAAACGCTCATTTTTGACATAAGCCACTTTTCACCTTTAATGAATGAAATTCCAGGTAAAAACTCCTTTGCCATGAAGAAGATCCAAATTCATGCAGTTCAGGCTAGTAAACCTGGTTGAAAGACCTTTTTTCAGTGAAATGCAGCTTAGTGCAAAAACAGCCTCCTCTCGCTCTGAAACGCTCATTTTTCACATAAGCCACTTTTCAGCCTTAGGCGACTGTACAGTGCTAAAACAGCCTCCTCTCGCTCTGAAACGCTCATTTTTCACATAAGCCACTTTTCAGCCTTAGGCGACTGTAAAGTGCAAAAACAGGCTGCTCTCGCTCTGAAACGCTCATTTTTCACATAAGCCACTTTTCAGCGCTAAAACAGCCTCCAATCGCTCTGAAACGCTCATTTTTGACATAAGCCACTTTTCACCTTTAATGAATGAAATTCCAGGTAAAAACTCCTTTGCCATGAAGAAGATCCAAATTCAACCAGTTCAGGCTAGTAAACCTGTTTGAAAGACCTTTTTTCAGTGAAATGCAGCTTAGTGCAAAAACAGGCTGCTCTCGCTCTGAAACGCTCATTTTTCACATAAGCCACTTTTCAGCGCTAAAACAGCCTCCAATCGCTCTGAAACGCTCATTTTTGACATAAGCCACTTTTCACCTTTAATGAATGAAATTCCAGGTAAAAACTCCTTTGCCATGAAGAAGATCCAAATTCATGCAGTTCAGGCTAGTAAACCTGGTTGAAAGACCTTTTTTCAGTGAAATGCAGCTTAGTGCAAAAACAGCCTCCTCTCGCTCTGAAACGCTCATTTTTCACATAAGCCACTTTTCAGCCTTAGGCGACTGTACAGTGCTAAAACAGCCTCCAATCGCTCTGAAACGCTCATTTTTGACATAAGCCACTTTTCACCTTTAATGAATGAAATTCCAGGTAAAAACTCCTTTGCCATGAAGAAGATCCAAATTCAACCAGTTCAGGCTAGTAAACCTGTTTGAAAGACCTTTTTTCAGTGAAATGCAGCTTAGTGCAAAAACAGGCTGCTCTCGCTCTGAAACGCTCATTTTTCACATAAGCCACTTTTCAGCCTTAGGCGACTGTACAGTGCTAAAACAGCCTCCTCTCGCTCTGAAACGCTCATTTTTCACATAAGCCACTTTTCAGCCTTAGGCGACTGTACAGTGCTAAAACAGCCTCCTATCGCTCTGAAACGCTCATTTTTGACATAACCCACTTTTCAGCCTTAATGAATGAAATTCCAGGTAAAAACTCCTTTGCCATGAAGAAGATCCAAATTCAACCAGTTCAGGCTAGTAAACCTGTTTGAAAGACCTTTTTTCAGTGAAATGCAGCTTAGTGCAAAAACAGGCTGCTCTCGCTCTGAAACGCTCATTTTTCACATAAGCCACTTTTCAGCGCTAAAACAGCCTCCAATCGCTCTGAAACGCTCATTTTTCACATAAGCCACTTTTCAGCGCTAAAACAGCCTCCAATCGCTCTGAAACGCTCATTTTTGACATAAGCCACTTTTCACCTTTAATGAATGAAATTCCAGGTAAAAACTCCTTTGCCATGAAGAAGATCCAAATTCAACCAGTTCAGGCTAGTAAACCTGTTTGAAAGACCTTTTTTCAGTGAAATGCAGCTTAGTGCAAAAACAGGCTGCTCTCGCTCTGAAACGCTCATTTTTCACATAAGCCACTTTTCAGCGCTAAAACAGCCTCCAATCGCTCTGAAACGCTCATTTTTGACATAAGCCACTTTTCACCTTTAATGAATGAAATTCCAGGTAAAAACTCCTTTGCCATGAAGAAGATCCAAATTCAGCAAGTTCAGGCTAGTAAACCTGTTTGAAAGACCTTTTTTCAGTGAAATGCAGCTTAGTGCAAAAACAGGCTGCTCTCGCTCTGAAACGCTCATTTTTCACATAAGCCACTTTTCAGCGCTAAAACAGCCTCCAATCGCTCTGAAACGCTCATTTTTGACATAAGCCACTTTTCACCTTTAATGAATGAAATTCCAGGTAAAAACTCCTTTGCCATGAAGAAGATCCAAATTCATGCAGTTCAGGCTAGTAAACCTGGTTGAAAGACCTTTTTTCAGTGAAATGCAGCTTAGTGCAAAAACAGCCTCCTCTCGCTCTGAAACGCTCATTTTTCACATAAGCCACTTTTCAGCCTTAGGCGACTGTACAGTGCTAAAACAGCCTCCTCTCGCTCTGAAACGCTCATTTTTCACATAAGCCACTTTTCAGCCTTAGGCGACTGTAAAGTGCAAAAACAGGCTGCTCTCGCTCTGAAACGCTCATTTTTCACATAAGCCACTTTTCAGCGCTAAAACAGCCTCCAATCGCTCTGAAACGCTCATTTTTGACATAAGCCACTTTTCACCTTTAATGAATGAAATTCCAGGTAAAAACTCCTTTGCCATGAAGAAGATCCAAATTCAACCAGTTCAGGCTAGTAAACCTGTTTGAAAGACCTTTTTTCAGTGAAATGCAGCTTAGTGCAAAAACAGGCTGCTCTCGCTCTGAAACGCTCATTTTTCACATAAGCCACTTTTCAGCGCTAAAACAGCCTCCAATCGCTCTGAAACGCTCATTTTTGACATAAGCCACTTTTCACCTTTAATGAATGAAATTCCAGGTAAAAACTCCTTTGCCATGAAGAAGATCCAAATTCATGCAGTTCAGGCTAGTAAACCTGGTTGAAAGACCTTTTTTCAGTGAAATGCAGCTTAGTGCAAAAACAGCCTCCTCTCGCTCTGAAACGCTCATTTTTCACATAAGCCACTTTTCAGCCTTAGGCGACTGTAAAGTGCAAAAACAGGCTGCTCTCGTTCTGAAACGCTCATTTTTCACATAAGCCACTTTTCAGCGCTAAAACAGCCTCCAATCGCTCTGAAACGCTCATTTTTGACATAAGCCACTTTTCACCTTTAATGAATGAAATTCCAGGAAAAAACTCCTTTGCCATGAAGAAGATCCAAATTCATCCAGTTCAGGCTAGTAAACCTGGTTGAAAGACCTTTTTTCAGTGAAATGCAGCTTAGTGCCAAAACAGGCTGCTCTCGCTCTGAAACGCTCATTTTTCACATAAGCCACTTTTCAGCCTTAGGCGACTGTACAGTGCTAAAACAGCCTCCAATCGCTCTGAAACGCTCATTTTTGACATAAGCCACTTTTCACCTTTAATGAATGAAATTCCAGGTAAAAACTCCTTTGCCATGAAGAAGATCCAAATTCAACCAGTTCAGGCTAGTAAACCTGTTTGAAAGACCTTTTTTCAGTGAAATGCAGCTTAGTGCAAAAACAGGCTGCTCTCGCTCTGAAACGCTCATTTTTCACATAAGCCACTTTTCAGCCTTAGGCGACTGTACAGTGCTAAAACAGCCTCCTCTCGCTCTGAAACGCTCATTTTTCACATAAGCCACTTTTCAGCCTTAGGCGACTGTACAGTGCTAAAACAGCCTCCTATCGCTCTGAAACGCTCATTTTTGACATAACCCACTTTTCAGCCTTAATGAATGAAATTCCAGGTAAAAACTCCTTTGCCATGAAGAAGATCCAAATTCAACCAGTTCAGGCTAGTAAACCTGTTTGAAAGACCTTTTTTCAGTGAAATGCAGCTTAGTGCAAAAACAGGCTGCTCTCGCTCTGAAACGCTCATTTTTCACATAAGCCACTTTTCAGCGCTAAAACAGCCTCCAATCGCTCTGAAACGCTCATTTTTCACATAAGCCACTTTTCAGCGCTAAAACAGCCTCCAATCGCTCTGAAACGCTCATTTTTCACATAAGCCACTTTTCAGCGCTAAAACAGCCTCCAATCGCTCTGAAACGCTCATTTTTGACATAAGCCACTTTTCACCTTTAATGAATGAAATTCCAGGTAAAAACTCCTTTGCCATGAAGAAGATCCAAATTCAACAAGTTCAGGCTAGTAAACCTGTTTGAAAGACCTTTTTTCAGTGAAATGCAGCTTAGTGCAAAAACAGGCTGCTCTCGCTCTGAAACGCTCATTTTTCACATAAGCCACTTTTCAGCGCTAAAACAGCCTCCAATCGCTCTGAAACGCTCATTTTTGACATAAGCCACTTTTCAGCCTTAGGCGACTGTACAGTGCTAAAACAGCCTCCAATCGCTCTGAAACGCTCATTTTTGACATAAGCCACTTTTCACCTTTAATGAATGAAATTCCAGGTAAAAACTCCTTTGCCATGAAGAAGATCCAAATTCAACAAGTTCAGGCTAGTAAACCTGTTTGAAAGACCTTTTTTCAGTGAAATGCAGCTTAGTGCAAAAACAGGCTGCTCTCGCTCTGAAACGCTCATTTTTCACATAAGCCACTTTTCAGCGCTAAAACAGCCTCCAATCGCTCTGAAACGCTCATTTTTGACATAAGCCACTTTTCACCTTTAATGAATGAAATTCCAGGTAAAAACTCCTTTGCCATGAAGAAGATCCAAATTCAACAAGTTCAGGCTAGTAAACCTGTTTGAAAGACCTTTTTTCAGTGAAATGCAGCTTAGTGCAAAAACAGGCTGCTCTCGCTCTGAAACGCTCATTTTTCACATAAGCCACTTTTCAGCGCTAAAACAGCCTCCAATCGCTCTGAAACGCTCATTTTTGACATAAGCCACTTTTCACCTTTAATGAATGAAATTCCAGGTAAAAACTCCTTTGCCATGAAGAAGATCCAAATTCAGCAAGTTCAGGCTAGTAAACCTGTTTGAAAGACCTTTTTTCAGTGAAATGCAGCTTAGTGCAAAAACAGGCTGCTCTCGCTCTGAAACGCTCATTTTTCACATAAGCCACTTTTCAGCGCTAAAACAGCCTCCAATCGCTCTGAAACGCTCATTTTTGACATAAGCCACTTTTCAGCCTTAGGCGACTGTACAGTGCTAAAACAGCCTCCAATCGCTCTGAAACGCTCATTTTTGACATAAGCCACTTTTCACCTTTAATGAATGAAATTCCAGGTAAAAACTCCTTTGCCATGAAGAAGATCCAAATTCAACAAGTTCAGGCTAGTAAACCTGTTTGAAAGACCTTTTTTCAGTGAAATGCAGCTTAGTGCAAAAACAGGCTGCTCTCGCTCTGAAACGCTCATTTTTCACATAAGCCACTTTTCAGCGCTAAAACAGCCTCCAATCGCTCTGAAACGCTCATTTTTGACATAAGCCACTTTTCACCTTTAATGAATGAAATTCCAGGTAAAAACTCCTTTGCCATGAAGAAGATCCAAATTCAACCAGTTCAGGCTAGTAAACCTGTTTGAAAGACCTTTTTTCAGTGAAATGCAGCTTAGTGCAAAAACAGGCTGCTCTCGCTCTGAAACGCTCATTTTTCACATAAGCCACTTTTCAGCCTTAGGCGACTGTACAGTGCTAAAACAGCCTCCTCTCGCTCTGAAACGCTCATTTTTCACATAAGCCACTTTTCAGCCTTAGGCGACTGTACAGTGCTAAAACAGCCTCCTCTCGCTCTGAAACGCTCATTTTTCACATAAGCCACTTTTCAGCCTTAGGCGACTGTACAGTGCTAAAACAGCCTCCTATCGCTCTGAAACGCTCATTTTTGACATAACCCACTTTTCAGCCTTAATGAATTAAATTCCAGGTAAAAACTCCTTTGCCATGAAGAAGATCCAAATTCAACAAGTTCAGGCTAGTAAACCTGTTTGAAAGACCTTTTTTCAGTGAAATGCAGCTTAGTGCAAAAACAGGCTGCTCTCGCTCTGAAACGCTCATTTTTCACATAAGCCACTTTTCAGCGCTAAAACAGCCTCCAATCGCTCTGAAACGCTCATTTTTGACATAAGCCACTTTTCACCTTTAATGAATGAAATTCCAGGTAAAAACTCCTTTGCCTTGAAGAAGATCCAAATTCAACAAGTTCAGGCTAGTAAACCTGTTTGAAAGACCTTTTTTCAGTGAAATGCAGCTTAGTGCAAAAACAGGCTGCTCTCGCTCTGAAACGCTCATTTTTCACATAAGCCACTTTTCAGCCTTATAGGCGACTGTACAGTGCAAAAACAGCCTCCTCTCGCTCTGAAACGCTCATTTTTCACATAAGCCACTTTTCAGCCTTAGGCGACTGTACAGTGCTAAAACAGCCTCCTATCGCTCTGAAACGCTCATTTTTGACATAACCCACTTTTCAGCCTTAATGAATGAAATTCCAGGTAAAAACTCCTTTGCCATGAAGAAGATCCAAATTCAACAAGTTCAGGCTAGTAAACCTGTTTGAAAGACCTTTTTTCAGTGAAATGCAGCTTAGTGCAAAAACAGGCTGCTCTCGCTCTGAAACGCTCATTTTTCACATAAGCCACTTTTCAGCCTTAGGCGACTGTACAGTGCTAAAACAGCCTCCTCTCGCTCTGAAACGCTCATTTTTCACATAAGCCACTTTTCAGCGCTAAAACAGCCTCCAATCGCTCTGAAACGCTCATTTTTGACATAAGCCACTTTTCAGCCTTAGGCGACTGTACAGTGCTAAAACAGCCTCCAATCGTTCTGAAACGCTCATTTTTGACATAAGCCACTTTTCACCTTTAATGAATGAAATTCCAGGTAAAAACTCCTTTGCCATGAAGAAGATCCAAATTCAACAAGTTCAGGCTAGTAAACCTGTTTGAAAGACCTTTTTTCAGTGAAATGCAGCTTAGTGCAAAAACAGGCTGCTCTCGCTCTGAAACGCTCATTTTTCACATAAGCCACTTTTCAGCGCTAAAACAGCCTCCAATCGCTCTGAAACGCTCATTTTTGACATAAGCCACTTTTCACCTTTAATGAATGAAATTCCAGGTAAAAACTCCTTTGCCATGAAGAAGATCCAAATTCAACCAGTTCAGGCTAGTAAACCTGTTTGAAAGACCTTTTTTCAGTGAAATGCAGCTTAGTGCAAAAACAGGCTGCTCTCGCTCTGAAACGCTCATTTTTCACATAAGCCACTTTTCAGCCTTAGGCGACTGTACAGTGCTAAAACAGCCTCCTATCGCTCTGAAACGCTCATTTTTGACATAAGCCACTTTTCAGCCTTAGGCGACTGTACAGTGCTAAAACAGCCTCCAATCGCTCTGAAACGCTCATTTTTGACATAAGCCACTTTTCACCTTTAATGAATGAAATTCCAGGTAAAAACTCCTTTGCCATGAAGAAGATCCAAATTCATGCAGTTCAGGCTAGTAAACCTGGTTGAAAGACCTTTTTTCAGTGAAATGCAGCTTAGTGCAAAAACAGCCTCCTCTCGCTCTGAAACGCTCATTTTTCACATAAGCCACTTTTCAGCCTTAGGCGACTGTACAGTGCTAAAACAGCCTCCTCTCGCTCTGAAACGCTCATTTTTCACATAAGCCACTTTTCAGCCTTAGGCGACTGTACAGTGCTAAAACAGCCTCCTATCGCTCTGAAACGCTCATTTTTGACATAACCCACTTTTCAGCCTTAATGAATTAAATTCCAGGTAAAAACTCCTTTGCCATGAAGAAGATCCAAATTCAACAAGTTCAGGCTAGTAAACCTGTTTGAAAGACCTTTTTTCAGTGAAATGCAGCTTAGTGCAAAAACAGGCTGCTCTCGCTCTGAAACGCTCATTTTTCACATAAGCCACTTTTCAGCCTTAGGCGACTGTACAGTGCTAAAACAGCCTCCTCTCGCTCTGAAACGCTCATTTTTCACATAAGCCACTTTTCAGCCTTAGGCGACTGTACAGTGCTAAAACAGCCTCCTATCGCTCTGAAACGCTCATTTTTGACATAACCCACTTTTCAGCCTTAATGAATTAAATTCCAGGTAAAAACTCCTTTGCCATGAAGAAGATCCAAATTCAACAAGTTCAGGCTAGTAAACCTGTTTGAAAGACCTTTTTTCAGTGAAATGCAGCTTAGTGCAAAAACAGGCTGCTCTCGCTCTGAAACGCTCATTTTTCACATAAGCCACTTTTCAGCGCTAAAACAGCCTCCAATCGCTCTGAAACGCTCATTTTTCACATAAGCCACTTTTCAGCCTTAGGCGACTGTACAGTGCTAAAACAGCCTCCAATCGCTCTGAAACGCTCATTTTTGACATAAGCCACTTTTCACCTTTAATGAATGAAATTCCAGGTAAAAACTCCTTTGCCATGAAGAAGATCCAAATTCAACCAGTTCAGGCTAGTAAACCTGTTTGAAAGACCTTTTTTCAGTGAAATGCAGCTTAGTGCAAAAACAGGCTGCTCTCGCTCTGAAACGCTCATTTTTCACATAAGCCACTTTTCAGCCTTAGGCGACTGTACAGTGCTAAAACAGCCTCCTCTCGCTCTGAAACGCTCATTTTTCACATAAGCCACTTTTCAGCCTTAGGCGACTGTACAGTGCTAAAACAGCCTCCTCTCGCTCTGAAACGCTCATTTTTCACATAAGCCACTTTTCAGCCTTAGGCGACTGTACAGTGCTAAAACAGCCTCCTATCGCTCTGAAACGCTCATTTTTGACATAACCCACTTTTCAGCCTTAATGAATTAAATTCCAGGTAAAAACTCCTTTGCCATGAAGAAGATCCAAATTCAACAAGTTCAGGCTAGTAAACCTGTTTGAAAGACCTTTTTTCAGTGAAATGCAGCTTAGTGCAAAAACAGGCTGCTCTCGCTCTGAAACGCTCATTTTTCACATAAGCCACTTTTCAGCGCTAAAACAGCCTCCAATCGCTCTGAAACGCTCATTTTTGACATAAGCCACTTTTCAGCCTTAGGCGACTGTACAGTGCTAAAACAGCCTCCAATCGCTCTGAAACGCTCATTTTTGACATAAGCCACTTTTCACCTTTAATGAATGAAATTCCAGGTAAAAACTCCTTTGCCATGAAGAAGATCCAAATTCAACAAGTTCAGGCTAGTAAACCTGTTTGAAAGACCTTTTTTCAGTGAAATGCAGCTTAGTGCAAAAACAGGCTGCTCTCGCTCTGAAACGCTCATTTTTCACATAAGCCACTTTTCAGCGCTAAAACAGCCTCCAATCGCTCTGAAACGCTCATTTTTGACATAAGCCACTTTTCACCTTTAATGAATGAAATTCCAGGTAAAAACTCCTTTGCCATGAAGAAGATCCAAATTCAACCAGTTCAGGCTAGTAAACCTGTTTGAAAGACCTTTTTTCAGTGAAATGCAGCTTAGTGCAAAAACAGGCTGCTCTCGCTCTGAAACGCTCATTTTTCACATAAGCCACTTTTCAGCGCTAAAACAGCCTCCAATCGCTCTGAAACGCTCATTTTTGACATAAGCCACTTTTCACCTTTAATGAATGAAATTCCAGGTAAAAACTCCTTTGCCATGAAGAAGATCCAAATTCATGCAGTTCAGGCTAGTAAACCTGGTTGAAAGACCTTTTTTCAGTGAAATGCAGCTTAGTGCAAAAACAGCCTCCTCTCGCTCTGAAACGCTCATTTTTCACATAAGCCACTTTTCAGCCTTAGGCGACTGTACAGTGCTAAAACAGCCTCCTCTCGCTCTGAAACGCTCATTTTTCACATAAGCCACTTTTCAGCCTTAGGCGACTGTAAAGTGCAAAAACAGGCTGCTCTCGTTCTGAAACGCTCATTTTTCACATAAGCCACTTTTCAGCGCTAAAACAGCCTCCAATCGCTCTGAAACGCTCATTTTTGACATAAGCCACTTTTCACCTTTAATGAATGAAATTCCAGGAAAAAACTCCTTTGCCATGAAGAAGATCCAAATTCATCCAGTTCAGGCTAGTAAACCTGGTTGAAAGACCTTTTTTCAGTGAAATGCAGCTTAGTGCCAAAACAGGCTGCTCTCGCTCTGAAACGCTCATTTTTCACATAAGCCACTTTTCAGCCTTAGGCGACTGTACAGTGCTAAAACAGCCTCCAATCGCTCTGAAACGCTCATTTTTGACATAAGCCACTTTTCACCTTTAATGAATGAAATTCCAGGTAAAAACTCCTTTGCCATGAAGAAGATCCAAATTCAACCAGTTCAGGCTAGTAAACCTGTTTGAAAGACCTTTTTTCAGTGAAATGCAGCTTAGTGCAAAAACAGGCTGCTCTCGCTCTGAAACGCTCATTTTTCACATAAGCCACTTTTCAGCCTTAGGCGACTGTACAGTGCTAAAACAGCCTCCTCTCGCTCTGAAACGCTCATTTTTCACATAAGCCACTTTTCAGCCTTAGGCGACTGTACAGTGCTAAAACAGCCTCCTCTCGCTCTGAAACGCTCATTTTTCACATAAGCCACTTTTCAGCCTTAGGCGACTGTACAGTGCTAAAACAGCCTCCTATCGCTCTGAAACGCTCATTTTTGACATAACCCACTTTTCAGCCTTAATGAATTAAATTCCAGGTAAAAACTCCTTTGCCATGAAGAAGATCCAAATTCAACAAGTTCAGGCTAGTAAACCTGTTTGAAAGACCTTTTTTCAGTGAAATGCAGCTTAGTGCAAAAACAGGCTGCTCTCGCTCTGAAACGCTCATTTTTCACATAAGCCACTTTTCAGCGCTAAAACAGCCTCCAATCGCTCTGAAACGCTCATTTTTGACATAAGCCACTTTTCAGCCTTAGGCGACTGTACAGTGCTAAAACAGCCTCCAATCGCTCTGAAACGCTCATTTTTGACATAAGCCACTTTTCACCTTTAATGAATGAAATTCCAGGTAAAAACTCCTTTGCCTTGAAGAAGATCCAAATTCAACAAGTTCAGGCTAGTAAACCTGTTTGAAAGACCTTTTTTCAGTGAAATGCAGCTTAGTGCAAAAACAGGCTGCTCTCGCTCTGAAACGCTCATTTTTCACATAAGCCACTTTTCAGCCTTATAGGCGACTGTACAGTGCAAAAACAGCCTCCTCTCGCTCTGAAACGCTCATTTTTCACATAAGCCACTTTTCAGCCTTAGGCGACTGTACAGTGCTAAAACAGCCTCCTCTCGCTCTGAAACGCTCATTTTTCACATAAGCCACTTTTCAGCCTTAGGCGACTGTACAGTGCTAAAACAGCCTCCTATCGCTCTGAAACGCTCATTTTTGACATAACCCACTTTTCAGCCTTAATGAATGAAATTCCAGGTAAAAACTCCTTTGCCATGAAGAAGATCCAAATTCAACAAGTTCAGGCTAGTAAACCTGTTTGAAAGACCTTTTTTCAGTGAAATGCAGCTTAGTGCAAAAACAGGCTGCTCTCGCTCTGAAACGCTCATTTTTCACATAAGCCACTTTTCAGCGCTAAAACAGCCTCCAATCGCTCTGAAACGCTCATTTTTGACATAAGCCACTTTTCACCTTTAATGAATGAAATTCCAGGTAAAAACTCCTTTGCCATGAAGAAGATCCAAATTCAACAAGTTCAGGCTAGTAAACCTGTTTGAAAGACCTTTTTTCAGTGAAATGCAGCTTAGTGCAAAAACAGGCTGCTCTCGCTCTGAAACGCTCATTTTTCACATAAGCCACTTTTCAGCGCTAAAACAGCCTCCAATCGCTCTGAAACGCTCATTTTTGACATAAGCCACTTTTCAGCCTTAGGCGACTGTACAGTGCTAAAACAGCCTCCAATCGCTCTGAAACGCTCATTTTTGACATAAGCCACTTTTCACCTTTAATGAATGAAATTCCAGGTAAAAACTCCTTTGCCATGAAGAAGATCCAAATTCAACCAGTTCAGGCTAGTAAACCTATTTGAAAGACCTTTTTTCAGTGAAATGCAGCTTAGTGCAAAAACAGGCTGCTCTCGCTCTGAAACGCTCATTTTTCACATAAGCCACTTTTCAGCCTTAGGAGACTGTACAGTGCTAAAACAGCCTCCTATCGCTCTGAAACGCTCATTTTTGACATAACCCACTTTTCAGCCTTAATGAATTAAATTCCAGGTAAAAACTCCTTTGCCATGAAGAAGATCCAAATTCAACAAGTTCAGGCTAGTAAACCTGTTTGAAAGACCTTTTTTCAGTGAAATGCAGCTTAGTGCAAAAACAGGCTGCTCTCGCTCTGAAACGCTCATTTTTCACATAAGCCACTTTTCAGCGCTAAAACAGCCTCCAATCGCTCTGAAACGCTCATTTTTGACATAAGCCACTTTTCACCTTTAATGAATGAAATTCCAGGAAAAAACTCCTTTGCCATGAAGAAGATCCAAATTCATCCAGTTCAGGCTAGTAAACCTGGTTGAAAGACCTTTTTTCAGTGAAATGCAGCTTAGTGCCAAAACAGGCTGCTCTCGCTCTGAAACGCTCATTTTTCACATAAGCCACTTTTCAGCCTTAGGCGACTGTACAGTGCTAAAACAGCCTCCAATCGCTCTGAAACGCTCATTTTTGACATAAGCCACTTTTCACCTTTAATGAATGAAATTCCAGGTAAAAACTCCTTTGCCATGAAGAAGATCCAAATTCAACCAGTTCAGGCTAGTAAACCTGTTTGAAAGACCTTTTTTCAGTGAAATGCAGCTTAGTGCAAAAACAGGCTGCTCTCGCTCTGAAACGCTCATTTTTCACATAAGCCACTTTTCAGCCTTAGGCGACTGTACAGTGCTAAAACAGCCTCCTCTCGCTCTGAAACGCTCATTTTTCACATAAGCCACTTTTCAGCCTTAGGCGACTGTACAGTGCTAAAACAGCCTCCTATCGCTCTGAAACGCTCATTTTTGACATAACCCACTTTTCAGCCTTAATGAATTAAATTCCAGGTAAAAACTCCTTTGCCATGAAGAAGATCCAAATTCAACAAGTTCAGGCTAGTAAACCTGTTTGAAAGACCTTTTTTCAGTGAAATGCAGCTTAGTGCAAAAACAGGCTGCTCTCGCTCTGAAACGCTCATTTTTCACATAAGCCACTTTTCAGCGCTAAAACAGCCTCCAATCGCTCTGAAACGCTCATTTTTGACATAAGCCACTTTTCAGCCTTAGGCGACTGTACAGTGCTAAAACAGCCTCCAATCGCTCTGAAACGCTCATTTTTGACATAAGCCACTTTTCACCTTTAATGAATGAAATTCCAGGTAAAAACTCCTTTGCCTTGAAGAAGATCCAAATTCAACAAGTTCAGGCTAGTAAACCTGTTTGAAAGACCTTTTTTCAGTGAAATGCAGCTTAGTGCAAAAACAGGCTGCTCTCGCTCTGAAACGCTCATTTTTCACATAAGCCACTTTTCAGCCTTATAGGCGACTGTACAGTGCAAAAACAGCCTCCTCTCGCTCTGAAACGCTCATTTTTCACATAAGCCACTTTTCAGCCTTAGGCGACTGTACAGTGCTAAAACAGCCTCCTCTCGCTCTGAAACGCTCATTTTTCACATAAGCCACTTTTCAGCCTTAGGCGACTGTACAGTGCTAAAACAGCCTCCTATCGCTCTGAAACGCTCATTTTTGACATAACCCACTTTTCAGCCTTAATGAATGAAATTCCAGGTAAAAACTCCTTTGCCATGAAGAAGATCCAAATTCAACAAGTTCAGGCTAGTAAACCTGTTTGAAAGACCTTTTTTCAGTGAAATGCAGCTTAGTGCAAAAACAGGCTGCTCTCGCTCTGAAACGCTCATTTTTCACATAAGCCACTTTTCAGCGCTAAAACAGCCTCCAATCGCTCTGAAACGCTCATTTTTGACATAAGCCACTTTTCACCTTTAATGAATGAAATTCCAGGTAAAAACTCCTTTGCCATGAAGAAGATCCAAATTCAACAAGTTCAGGCTAGTAAACCTGTTTGAAAGACCTTTTTTCAGTGAAATGCAGCTTAGTGCAAAAACAGGCTGCTCTCGCTCTGAAACGCTCATTTTTCACATAAGCCACTTTTCAGCGCTAAAACAGCCTCCAATCGCTCTGAAACGCTCATTTTTGACATAAGCCACTTTTCAGCCTTAGGCGACTGTACAGTGCTAAAACAGCCTCCAATCGCTCTGAAACGCTCATTTTTGACATAAGCCACTTTTCACCTTTAATGAATGAAATTCCAGGTAAAAACTCCTTTGCCTTGAAGAAGATCCAAATTCAACAAGTTCAGGCTAGTAAACCTGTTTGAAAGACCTTTTTTCAGTGAAATGCAGCTTAGTGCAAAAACAGGCTGCTCTCGCTCTGAAACGCTCATTTTTCACATAAGCCACTTTTCAGCCTTATAGGCGACTGTACAGTGCAAAAACAGCCTCCTCTCGCTCTGAAACGCTCATTTTTCACATAAGCCACTTTTCAGCCTTAGGCGACTGTACAGTGCTAAAACAGCCTCCTCTCGCTCTGAAACGCTCATTTTTCACATAAGCCACTTTTCAGCCTTAGGCGACTGTACAGTGCTAAAACAGCCTCCTATCGCTCTGAAACGCTCATTTTTGACATAACCCACTTTTCAGCCTTAATGAATGAAATTCCAGGTAAAAACTCCTTTGCCATGAAGAAGATCCAAATTCAACAAGTTCAGGCTAGTAAACCTGTTTGAAAGACCTTTTTTCAGTGAAATGCAGCTTAGTGCAAAAACAGGCTGCTCTCGCTCTGAAACGCTCATTTTTCACATAAGCCACTTTTCAGCGCTAAAACAGCCTCCAATCGCTCTGAAACGCTCATTTTTGACATAAGCCACTTTTCACCTTTAATGAATGAAATTCCAGGTAAAAACTCCTTTGCCATGAAGAAGATCCAAATTCAACAAGTTCAGGCTAGTAAACCTGTTTGAAAGACCTTTTTTCAGTGAAATGCAGCTTAGTGCAAAAACAGGCTGCTCTCGCTCTGAAACGCTCATTTTTCACATAAGCCACTTTTCAGCGCTAAAACAGCCTCCAATCGCTCTGAAACGCTCATTTTTGACATAAGCCACTTTTCAGCCTTAGGCGACTGTACAGTGCTAAAACAGCCTCCAATCGCTCTGAAACGCTCATTTTTGACATAAGCCACTTTTCACCTTTAATGAATGAAATTCCAGGTAAAAACTCCTTTGCCATGAAGAAGATCCAAATTCAACCAGTTCAGGCTAGTAAACCTATTTGAAAGACCTTTTTTCAGTGAAATGCAGCTTAGTGCAAAAACAGGCTGCTCTCGCTCTGAAACGCTCATTTTTCACATAAGCCACTTTTCAGCCTTAGGAGACTGTACAGTGCTAAAACAGCCTCCTATCGCTCTGAAACGCTCATTTTTGACATAACCCACTTTTCAGCCTTAATGAATTAAATTCCAGGTAAAAACTCCTTTGCCATGAAGAAGATCCAAATTCAACAAGTTCAGGCTAGTAAACCTGTTTGAAAGACCTTTTTTCAGTGAAATGCAGCTTAGTGCAAAAACAGGCTGCTCTCGCTCTGAAACGCTCATTTTTCACATAAGCCACTTTTCAGCGCTAAAACAGCCTCCAATCGCTCTGAAACGCTCATTTTTGACATAAGCCACTTTTCACCTTTAATGAATGAAATTCCAGGAAAAAACTCCTTTGCCATGAAGAAGATCCAAATTCATCCAGTTCAGGCTAGTAAACCTGGTTGAAAGACCTTTTTTCAGTGAAATGCAGCTTAGTGCCAAAACAGGCTGCTCTCGCTCTGAAACGCTCATTTTTCACATAAGCCACTTTTCAGCCTTAGGCGACTGTACAGTGCTAAAACAGCCTCCAATCGCTCTGAAACGCTCATTTTTGACATAAGCCACTTTTCACCTTTAATGAATGAAATTCCAGGTAAAAACTCCTTTGCCATGAAGAAGATCCAAATTCAACCAGTTCAGGCTAGTAAACCTGTTTGAAAGACCTTTTTTCAGTGAAATGCAGCTTAGTGCAAAAACAGGCTGCTCTCGCTCTGAAACGCTCATTTTTCACATAAGCCACTTTTCAGCCTTAGGCGACTGTACAGTGCTAAAACAGCCTCCTCTCGCTCTGAAACGCTCATTTTTCACATAAGCCACTTTTCAGCCTTAGGCGACTGTACAGTGCTAAAACAGCCTCCTATCGCTCTGAAACGCTCATTTTTGACATAACCCACTTTTCAGCCTTAATGAATGAAATTCCAGGTAAAAACTCCTTTGCCATGAAGAAGATCCAAATTCAACAAGTTCAGGCTAGTAAACCTGTTTGAAAGACCTTTTTTCAGTGAAATGCAGCTTAGTGCAAAAACAGGCTGCTCTCGCTCTGAAACGCTCATTTTTCACATAAGCCACTTTTCAGCGCTAAAACAGCCTCCAATCGCTCTGAAACGCTCATTTTTGACATAAGCCACTTTTCACCTTTAATGAATGAAATTCCAGGTAAAAAACTCCTTTGCCATGAAGAAGATCCAAATTCAACAAGTTCAGGCTAGTAAACCTGTTTGAAAGACCTTTTTTCAGTGAAATGCAGCTTAGTGCAAAAACAGGCTGCTCTCGCTCTGAAACGCTCATTTTTCACATAAGCCACTTTTCAGCGCTAAAACAGCCTCCAATCGCTCTGAAACGCTCATTTTTGACATAAGCCACTTTTCAGCCTTAGGCGACTGTACAGTGCTAAAACAGCCTCCAATCGCTCTGAAACGCTCATTTTTGACATAAGCCACTTTTCACCTTTAATGAATGAAATTCCAGGTAAAAACTCCTTTGCCATGAAGAAGATCCAAATTCAACCAGTTCAGGCTAGTAAACCTATTTGAAAGACCTTTTTTCAGTGAAATGCAGCTTAGTGCAAAAACAGGCTGCTCTCGCTCTGAAACGCTCATTTTTCACATAAGCCACTTTTCAGCCTTAGGAGACTGTACAGTGCTAAAACAGCCTCCTATCGCTCTGAAACGCTCATTTTTGACATAACCCACTTTTCAGCCTTAATGAATTAAATTCCAGGTAAAAACTCCTTTGCCATGAAGAAGATCCAAATTCAACAAGTTCAGGCTAGTAAACCTGTTTGAAAGACCTTTTTTCAGTGAAATGCAGCTTAGTGCAAAAACAGGCTGCTCTCGCTCTGAAACGCTCATTTTTCACATAAGCCACTTTTCAGCGCTAAAACAGCCTCCAATCGCTCTGAAACGCTCATTTTTGACATAAGCCACTTTTCACCTTTAATGAATGAAATTCCAGGAAAAAACTCCTTTGCCATGAAGAAGATCCAAATTCATCCAGTTCAGGCTAGTAAACCTGGTTGAAAGACCTTTTTTCAGTGAAATGCAGCTTAGTGCCAAAACAGGCTGCTCTCGCT